>NC_069499.1:43546164-43846164 GCF_027579735.1 Bombina bombina | reverse complement strand
TTTTGTTAAAAATATATCCTCAGTCCATAATATCCATAGATTACAACTAATCCTACATTACTATTGGAAAATATAGAGAGGGCAGGATACAGGAGTTGCCTGAAGCATGCCTACTATTACTAGACATGGAGAAGGCTTTTGGCAAGGTCCTTTGGGATCACCTATATACAGTACTATACAAATTTGTCTTCTATGGTAACTTTATCACAGCAATCAAAGCCATTTATAACTACCCTTATACTTATTAATTGGAAAATCTTCCCTCCTTTTTCAATTATGAGGCACACGTCAGGGATGCCCACTCTCCCCCCTCCTCTTTGAGTTGTCCATTGAACATCTAGCTTCAAAACTACGACTCTTGATAGAAAGCCTAAACATTGGTAAGGTATCTTTGCATTTATCGTTATTTCCAGACAATATGATCCTCTATATAACTAATCCACATACTAATACCCCAAAAATTATAAACCTTATAGAGGAATTTGGAAGCATTTCGAGCTACCAAATGAATAAAAATAAATCAGAACTTCTCGCATGAGCTGACACCAATTGGAGATTACAATTTCAAAATAGTGGAAAATAAATTTACCCTCGTAGGAATACATTTGTCCATTAATTCAGACCACTGGTACAACCTAAATTACACACCAATGATTAAAGATATTAAATCACTACTTACAATGTGGAATGCCTTACCACTGACACACTCTGCTAAAGGGAATCTTATAAAAAATTATACTATTTCCAAAATGACTGAGTCTGTTTCAAATGATTCCAGAACCCCTAAAAAAAGCAAGATTTACAAATGCTAACTTCTGCCTTTCTGAACTTAGTTTGGAGAGGGAAAAAACATAGGGTTGACTGACATTTGGTTACATCAAATAAATACTACAACTACAATCTCAGACTCTAGGATAATGAAATGCCTAGCTAATATTAGAAAAATGACTCTCAATGGATCTAAGAGAATCACACTTTAAACTATTACACACAACATACATTACTCCTAAACTATACCAAAAGTGGCGCACTACTGAAAAACATTACTGTACTAAATTTAAATATTGAAAGGTCAATTAGTACATATCCTATGGAGCTGCCCACCACTACAGAAATTCTTGAGTATGATATCATACTGGATATATACTAGCTGTAAATTACAAGATTAACTTACACTGGAGAGTGGTCTTGCTTGAGTCGGGCAGCCTGTCCGCTGGACAAAACCTCCTTATTGGAAATGTCATTATCTAAGCCTGAAAAAATAATATTCAAACAGTGGATGGAAAACAAAACCCTGTCATTTTTTATGATTCGTCAACTATATTGTGAACAGACAGACGTGTTGGGAGACATAAAAATACGAAAATCCAACTTCATTAAAAATTGGGAATAATTTATTCTCTCTTCACCCATATCTTTGCAGCAACAAATTATTTCTCCCTTCAAAAACACAGATTGCATGTTAGCGACTCAGCTTTGACTTTTAAAATGAACCTCAGATATCCTTGTTGTTTGGGATAGCTGACTCTTGGACAATAATACATTATGGGGGCTTCCCAGGGGCTGCTGACACGCATAGAAATGAGTTTAACTGCCAGTCTATTTGTCTTCCTTTGGTTTGGTTTGGTTTGGTTTTTTTCTTTTTCCTTTTTCTGCCTTTTCTTTTTCTTCTAATTTTCCCTCTGTATTGTTCTATCCTTTTTCTGTTTATCCTATTTTATTGTATCTTAGTTCCTTATTTTCATTGAAATTGAAAATGCTGCCTTCCATATGCATGGATGTTTGTATTGTCCTTTGAAACTCAATGATTGATGCTCATAGCTCTCAGATTTTAGCTATCCAAATCATTCAACTCAATCTGGACTAATGGTGTTAGTTCATCAATCTGTGACCAAAACTTTTTCTGGACATTCACGGACCTGCTGGGTATTCATACTACTCAGAACAATCTTTACCTATTGATGGATAGTTATAATCTTCTCTGATACCCTGGTATGTTCCGTATTTTGTGTTAAATTATTTGTCATGTATGTGAAGGTAACTTAATAAAAAGACAAGTTTAAAAAAAAAAAAAAATTCTAATTTTATTGACATCATATTGAACCTGGTGAGTGAGGGCAAAATGGTCATTCCCAACTAATCATGTGAATGTATCATCACATTATTCAAACTTAAGAAATAGTTCACATTATGTATTTTACTGTAGTTTAATGACTTACTTTTTATTTAAAGGATAATTGATGTAAGTAACTACAACTAATTTATCATTATTTGCTCTAGTGCTGCGTAATCATTTTTACTTATTCCTGGTACAACATGGCTAAAGTTAAATTCAAGGACATTGGAAGCCAATTTAAATCATAATTAATATTGTCCAAGGGCTCATGCAGAGTACATACATTTGTGATTGCTAATAATTACTTCAGCTTTGCTTGACTTTCAACTGGTATGTTGTGACTGATTTCTGATGTGAAAGATTCATTCAGTTCTATCAAATAAATCTTGTTCTTATATGGCTGCCTGCTACATAACCGTTCATTTATAAAAAAAAATCACATATTAATCTGTATGTTCTATCATAGACATTAATGCTGTATCACAGAAATGGCAAACAGTTACAGTGCTGCATTAAATATAAAACAAATACATCAAACACACTAAAAGGCATTGTATACCATATAATTTAACACATAAGTTAGTGCAGGAGAAGCCTATTCCAATTCTGAGCAATTTTAATGAAAGTACTTCATGTGACTTTTCAGAGGTTTTTCAAATTGAACTTTATTCAATTACATTCAGTAAATTGCAATACTCATTAATTGCAAGCTATGTACATGTGGGGTAATAACAAGGCGGAATTCTAGGGTATAATCAGGGTGGGTTGAGGCGGAGCCACGAGTGTTGTGTTATTGCTGCTGGCTGTGCAAGAAGTGGGTGGAGCCATACCTAGCCATTCTAGGAGTTTGTATAAATGTAATCTATTATTTACCCTCCCCCTCTGCCAAACGATTGCCTGAAGTCCAGGGTAAGGATAGTGCACCATCTGGTATTACAAGTGAATGGTAAATAAAGATTTGCCAGAGAATCTTAACCTGGGGGATATTTTTTTAGTGCACATTATACTTTCGGTGGATAGCACATGGTGTGTAAGTGGTGAGACCTGATGTGCTAAGGCTAGAATATATGCATAACAAAACACGTATAATATAGTAAAGTATTTTTGTGTGCAATTTAAAAAAAATATATTTTTTATTAGTTATTTTGAGTGTACTTTGTAAGGGATTGTTTCAAAACTCTGAAGTAGCATTAATCTTTCTAGTGTAAATTTTGATTGCCCTTAAGTGATCGTGTTTTTTTTTTTTTTCAACTCGTAATACCAGCGGTAAGCTTGTCGAGTACAAACCCCCACGGTAAACCCCTTATAAACCCCGTTTGTGCTTCACTCGTAATCTGGCCCGTTATGTATATACATATTGATTGTAAAATATAGGTTTTTTTAATGAAATAAATGTTTTAACAGTGATTTAAAGGGATATGGTATATGACTGGAAAGGGCACACAATCACATAAATGCAGTAATACAGTGCTTTTTTGTAAAAACAAAAACAAAAAGGGGCCAGTTTTTTACAATGCTTGATATATTTTGAAGCCTCCTCTTTACATGCATATATTATCTGTTGAGAGATGGCAGAGGTAGTGGTACCGGTAAGTACCCCCACAAAAAAAGCCCTGTATATACACATATACCTACATACATACAGAAACCTTTCAGCCCAACCCAGTCCAACACCTTATCATATACCATATCATTTTAAATTTTATATATATATATTATCTATCGATCTATCTATCTATCTATCTATCTATCTATTTATATGAAATCATAGTTTAAATGTTACTGAAGAACTCCACTATTTCATCTTTGACATAAGGGTCAATTTATCAAGCTCCGTACGGCAACAGAAGTTTTCATAACCTGTCCGCCTGCTCTGAGGCGGCGGACAAAAATCAACCCGATCGAATACGATCGGGTTGGTTGACACCCCTGATTGGCCACAAATCCGCAGGGGGCGGCATTCCACCAGCAGTACACAAGAACTGCTGGTGAACTGGTGAAATGATAAATACTGAGAGCGTATGCTGTCGGAATTTATCGATGTGCAGCGGACATGATCCGCTATATCGGATCATGTCCGGTTGCACTTACTTAAATTGACCCCTTAGTGTACTTTCAGTTTAGAGCACCTTTGACGTAGTGAAAGCACACAAGATTTTTTTTAGCATGCCCCCAAATAAATCTATTCTGAGAGATTAAGTGCACCCTAGGCTTTCGCTCAAGCATTAATATATTACTTTGTAACTGTAATATGAGTGAAAAAATAAGGGCATCATTGCTTTTACTTGATAGGTGTTAGTGCACAGTACCACTAATATTTCTTTCATGTAATTAACAAGAGTCCATGAGCTAGTGACGTATGGGATATACATTCCTACCAGGAGGGGCAAAGTTTCCCAAACCTTAAAATGCCTATAAATACACCCCTCACCACACCCACAAATCAGTTTTTACAAACTTTGCCTCCAAGGGAGGTGGTGAAGTAAGTTTGTGCTAGATTCTACGTTGATATGCGCTCCGCAGCAAGTTGGAGCCCGGTTTTCCTCTCAGCGTGCAGTGAATGTCAGAGGGATGTGAGGAGAGTATTGCCTATTGAATGCAGTGATCTCCTTCTACGGGGTCTATTTCATAAGGTTCTCTGTTATCGGTCGTAGAGATTCATCTCTTACCTCCCTTTTCAGATCGACGATATACTCTTATATTTACCATTTCCTCTACTGATTCTCGTTTCAGTACTGGTTTGGCTTTCTACAAACATGTAGATGAGTGTCCTGGGGTAAGTAAGTCTTATTTTCTGTGACACTCTAAGCTATGGTTGGGCACTTTATTTATAAAGTTCTAAATATATGTATTCAAACATTTATTTGCCTTGACTCAGAATGTTCAACTTTCCTTATTTCCAGACAGTCAGTTTCATATTTGGGATTATGCTTTAAATTATCATATTTTGTCTTACCTCAAAAATTTGACTTTTTTCCCTGTGGGCTGTTAGGCTCGCGGGGGCTGAAAATGCTTCATTTTATTGCGTCATTTTTGGCGCGGATTTTTTTGGCGCAAAAATTCATTTCCGTTTCCGGCGTCATACGTGTCGCCGGAAGTTGCATCATTTTTTGACGTTATTTTGCGCCAAAAATGTCGGCGTTCCGGATGTGGCGTCATTTTTGGCGCCAAAAGCATTTAGGCGCCAAATAATGTGGGCGTCTTATTTGGCGCCAAAAAATATGGGCGTCGCTTTTGTCTCCACATTATTTCAGTCTCATTTTCATTTGCTTCTGGTTGCTAGAAGCTTGATGTTTGGCATTTTTTTCCCATTCCTGAAACTGTCTTATAAGGAATTTGATTTATTTTGCTTTATATGTTGTTTTTTCTCTTACATATTGCAAGATGTCTCACGTTGCATCTGAGCCAGAAGATACTACAGGAAAACCACTGCCTGCTGGATCTACCAAAGCTAAGTGTATCTGCTGTAAACTTTTGGTAGCTATTTCTCCAGCTGTTGTTTGTATTAATTGTCATGACAAACTTGTTAAAGCAGATAATATTTCCTTTAGTGATGTACCATTGCCTGTTGCAGTTCCCTCAACATCTAAGGTGCAGAATGTTCCTGATAACATAAGAGATTTTGTTTCTGAATCCATAAAGAAGGCTTTGTCTGTTATTTCTCCTTCTAGTAAACGTAAAAAGTCTTTTAAATCTTCTCTCTCTACAGATGAATTTTTAAATGAACACCATCATTCTGATTCTTTGGACTCTTCTAGTTCAGAGGATTCTGTCTCAGAGATTGATGCTGATAAATCTTCATATTTATTTAAGATGGAATTTATTCGCTCTTTTCTTAAAGAAGTACTAATTGCTTTAGAAATAGAGGATTCTAGTCCTCTTGATACTAATTCTATACGTTTGGATAAGGTTTTTAAAGCTCCTGCGGTTATTCCAGAAGTCTTTCCTGTTCCTAATGCTATTTCTGCAGTAATTGCTAAGGAATGGGATAAATTGGGTAATTCATTTACTCCTTCTAAACGTTTTAAGCAATTATATCCTGTTCCGCCTGACAGGTTAGAATTTTGGGACAAAATCCCTAAAGTTGATGGGGCTATTTCTACCCTTGCTAAACGTACTACCATTCCTACGTCAGATGGTACCTCGTTTAAGGATCCTTTAGATAGAAAAATTGAATCTTTTCTAAGAAAAGCTTATCTATGTTCAGGTAATCTTCTTAGACCTGCTATATCATTGGCTGATGTTGCTGCAGCTTCAACTTTTTGGTTGGAAACTCTAGCGCAACAAGTAACAAATCGTGATTCTCATGATATTATTATTCTTCTCCAGCATGCTAATAATTTCATCTGTGATGCCATTTTTGATATTATTAGAGTTGATGTTAGATTTATGTCTCTGGCTATCTTAGCCAGAAGAGCTTTATGGCTTAAGACTTGGAATGCTGATATGGCTTCTAAATCAACTCTACTTTCCATTTCTTTCCAGGGAAACAAATTATTTGGTTCTCAGTTGGATTCTATTATTTCAACTGTTACTGGTGGGAAAGGAACTTTTTTACCACAGGATAAAAAATCTAAAGGTAAAAACAGGGCTAACAATCGTTTTCGTTCCTTTCGTTTCAACAAAGAACAAAAGCCTGATCCTTCGTCCTCAGGAGCAGTTTCAGTTTGGAAACCATCTCCAGTCTGGAATAAATCCAAGCCTGCTAGAAAGGCAAAGCCTGCTTCTAAGTTCACATGAAGGTACGGCCCTCATTCCAGTTCAGCTGGTAGGGGGCAGGTTACGTTTTTTCAAAGAAATTTGGATCAAATCTGTTCACAATCTTTGGATTCAGAACATTGTTTCAGAAGGGTACAGAATTGGTTTCAAGATGAGACCTCCTGCAAAGAGATTTTCTCTTTCCCATGTCCCAGTAAATCCAGTGAAAGCTCAAGCATTTCTGAATTGTGTTTCAGATCTAGAGTTGGCTGGAGTAATTATGCCAGTTCCAGTTCCGGAACAGGGGATGGGGTTTTATTCAAATCTCTTCATTGTACCAAAGAAGGAGAATTCCTTCAGACCAGTTCTGGATCTAAAATTATTGAATCGTTATGTAAGGATACCAACGTTCAAGATGGTAACTGTAAGGACTATATTGCCTTTTGTTCAGCAAGGGAATTATATGTCCACAATAGATTTACAGGATGCATATCTGCATATTCCGATTCATCCAGATCATTATCAGTTCCTGAGATTCTCTTTTCTAGACAAGCATTACCAATTTGTGGCTCTACCGTTTGGCCTTGCTACAGCTCCAAGAATTTTCACAAAGATTCTCGGTGCCCTTCTGTCTGTAATCAGAGAACAGGGTATTGTGGTATTTCCTTATTTGGACGATATCTTGGTACTTGCTCCGTCTTTACATTTAGCAGAGTCTCATACGAATCGACTTGTGTTGTTTCTTCAAGATCATGGTTGGAGGATCAATTTACCAAAAAGTTCTTTGATTCCTCAAACAAGGGTAACCTTTCTGGGTTTCCAGATAGATTCAGTGTCCATGACTCTGTCTTTAACAGACAAGAGACGTCTAAAATTGATTACAGCTTGTCGAAACCTTCAGTCACAATCATTCCCTTCGGTAGCCTTATGCATGGAAATTCTAGGTCTTATGACTGCTGCATCGGACGCGATCCCCTTTGCTCGTTTTCACATGCGACCTCTTCAGCTCTGTATGCTGAACCAATGGTGCAGGGATTACACGAAGATATCTCAATTAATATCTTTAAAACCGATTGTTCGACACTCTCTAACGTGGTGGACAAATCACCATCGTTTAATTCAGGGGGCTTCTTTTGTTCTTCCGACCTGGACTGTAATTTCAACAGATGCAAGTCTCACAGGTTGGGGAGCTGTGTGGGGATCTCTGACGGCACAAGGAGTTTGGGAATCTCAGGAGGTGAGATTACCGATCAATATTTTGGAACTCCGTGCAATTTTCAGAGCTCTTCAGTTTTGGCCTCTTCTGAAGAGAGAATCGTTCATTTGTTTTCAGACAGACAATGTCACAACTGTGGCATACATCAATCATCAAGGAGGGACTCACAGTCCTCTGGCTATGAAAGAAGTATCTCGAATTTTGGTTTGGGCGGAATCCAGCTCCTGTCTAATCTCTGCGGTTCATATCCCAGGTGTAGACAATTGGGAAGCGGATTATCTCAGTCGCCAAACGTTGCATCCGGGCGAATGGTCTCTTCACCCAGAGGTATTTCTTCAGATTGTTCAATTGTGGGGGCTCCCAGAGATAGATCTGATGGCCTCTCATCTAAACAAGAAACTTCCCAGGTATCTGTCCAGATCCCGGGATCCTCAGGCGGAGGCAGTGGATGCATTATCACTTCCTTGGAAGTATCATCCTGCCTATATCTTTCCGCCTCTAGTTCTTCTTCCAAGAGTAATCTCCAAGATTCTGAGGGAATGCTCGTTTGTTCTGCTAATAGCTCCGGCATGGCCTCACAGGTTTTGGTATGCGGATCTTGTCCGGATGGCATCTTGCCAGCCATGGACTCTTCCGTTAAGACCAGACCTTCTGTCACAAGGTCCTTTTTTCCATCCGGATCTGAAATCCTTAAATTTAAAGGTATGGAGATTGAACGCTTGATTCTTGGTCATAGAGGTTTCTCTGACTCCGTGATTAATACTATGTTACAGGCTCGTAAATCTGTATCTCGAGAGATATATTATAGAGTCTGGAAGACTTATATTTCATGGTGTCTTTCTCATCATTTTTCTTGGCATTCTTTTAGAATACCGAGAATTTTACAATTTCTTCAGGATGGTTTGGATAAGGGTTTGTCCGCAAGTTCTTTGAAAGGACAAATCTCTGCTCTTTCTGTTCTTTTTCACAGAAAGATTGCTATTCTTCCTGATATTCATTGTTTTGTACAAGCTTTGGTTCGTATAAAACCTGTCATTAAGTCAATTTCTCCTCCTTGGAGTTTGAATTTGGTTCTGGGAGCTCTTCAAGCTCCTCCGTTTGAACCTATGCATTCATTGGACATTAAATTACTTTCTTGGAAAGTTTTGTTCCTTTTGGCCATCTCTTCTGCTAGAAGAGTTTCTGAATTATCTGCTCTTTCGTGTGAGTCTCCTTTTCTGATTTTTCATCAGGATAAGGCGGTGTTGCGAACTTCTTTTGAATTTTTACCTAAAGTTGTGAATTCCAACAACATTAGTAGAGAAATTGTGGTTCCTTCATTATGTCCTAATCCTAAGAATTCTAAGGAGAAATCATTGCATTCTTTGGATGTTGTTAGAGCTTTGAAATATTATGTTGAAGCTACGAAATCTTTCCGTAAGACTTCTAGTCTATTTGTTATCTTTTCCGGTTCTAGGAAAGGCCAGAAAGCTTCTGCCATTTCTTTGGCATCTTGGTTGAAATCTTTAATTCATCTTGCCTATGTTGAGTCGGGTAAAACTCCGCCTCAAAGAATTACAGCTCATTCTACTAGGTCAGTATCTACTTCCTGGGCGTTTAGGAATGAAGCTTCGGTTGACCAGATCTGCAAAGCAGCAACTTGGTCTTCTTTGCATACTTTTACTAAATTCTACCATTTTGATGTATTTTCTTCTTCTGAAGCAGTTTTTGGTAGAAAAGTTCTTCAGGCAGCGGTTTCAGTTTGAATCTTCTGCTTATGTTTTTTGTTAAACTTTATTTTGGGTGTGGATTATTTTCAGCAGGAATTGGCTGTCTTTATTTTATCCCTCCCTCTCTAGTGACTCTTGTGTGGAAAGATCCACATCTTGGGTAGTCATTATCCCATACGTCACTAGCTCATGGACTCTTGTTAATTACATGAAAGAAAACATAATTTATGTAAGAACTTACCTGATAAATTCATTTCTTTCATATTAACAAGAGTCCATGAGGCCCACCCTTTTTTGTGGTGGTTATGATTTTTTTGTATAAAGCACAATTATTCCAATTCCTTATTTTATATGCTTCGCACTTTTTCTTATCACCCCACTTCTTGGCTATTCGTTAAACTGATTTGTGGGTGTGGTGAGGGGTGTATTTATAGGCATTTTAAGGTTTGGGAAACTTTGCCCCTCCTGGTAGGAATGTATATCCCATACGTCACTAGCTCATGGACTCTTGTTAATATGAAAGAAATGAATTTATCAGGTAAGTTCTTACATAAATTATGTTTTTTGTTCTCCATTTGTAATTTAGGCACAGTTGGGGTAAAGATTGTGGTTCTTTTGCTTTTCAAAATCTCAATATTTGCTAGTTTCAGGCATCTTTTCTAGGCTGCTCAAATGACTTTCTACTTTTTACTTAATGTTCTCAGTTCACATGTAAAAATCACAGCCATCCTTATGTAACACCCTTTCCTGACCTTCCCTGAGGTGGGTGATAGTGTAATGCTGTCTACCTGTTTCATGTATGAGAACTAAGCCTCCGCAGAGTGGGAGTAGGAGGGGGGTTGAAATCAGGTATATAAGGGATGCCTGTATGACGCAGTGCCTCCACCTATAGGGGACACACTAGAATAATAGGGTGTGGGGTCCTATAAGATTTTAGTACAAAAAGTAAACAAGTAATAACCACACAAGAAATCTTCAAATAAAATGTTGCTTTGATTATTATAAAGTGTTTAACCAATAACATACAGTGCAACAAATACAAATAATAATATTAATCACAATATCTTCTTGACATCAGTATACCTTTTTTTTAACTCAGAAGTCCTTCATGAGCTCATGAAATAATAACATAACTGTTGTAAAATACCTTGAGGTGGTGCTGTACAATACAATTTCATATACTAAATAGAATTTAGTTGAGGTAATTATACCTTGCTGCTTGTGAACGAAGCTAGAGAGCGCTGCTTGTGATTGATGCAGTGCTCAAGAAAACTTCTCCTCAGAAATACTGAATAACATAAGTCTCTACCTTATTACTGAATTTCAGCAATCCACTTGCCTTATACTGCAAAGTCAGTCACTCTTTTACTACAAACAGCTGCAGAAATCTCACAGTTATGCCCTTATGTAATGTAGCTTTATAAATCCAGTCAGTGTATTTGTGCAAACTGTTCAGGCAGAATAACTTATAGGATATTCTCTGGGTTATCGCTTTAATATACATCACACTCAGTTACTTCCTTATGTAATGCAGCTGTGCAATCCATTTAGTGTATTTATGCAAACTGTTTAGGCAGAATAACTTCTAGAATATTCTCTGGGTTATTTCTTTAATATACAACAACTCTGCAGCACATCACACTCAGTTACTTCCTTATGTAATGCAGCTGTGCAATCCATTTAGTGTATTTATGCAAACTGTTTAAGCAGAATAACTTCTAGAATATTCTCTGGGTTATCTCTTTAATATACATCACACTCAGTTACTTCCTTATGTAATGCAGATGAGCAATCCATTTAGTGTATTTATGCAAACTGTTTAAGCAGAATAACTTCTAGAATATTCTCTGGGTTATCTCTTTAATATGCAAAAACTCTGCAGCACATCAGATATGACTAGTATATCTTTTCTCTTGCATTTAGTTAACATGAAGTTATGGATATCTTAAAACAGCAGATAATGGCTGACACTCACTGTACAAATAAAAGGTTCCAACTTCTGTCTTCAGCAGCCACATGTAGCAATGTCTGAACTGTCTCTGGAAACCATGCATTAGTCTGAATAACTTCTTTCAGCTTGGAAACAGCAACTTTCTTCCCCCATCTCAAAGTCTGTGCAAAGCTCCACACTTCTCTTAACACCTAAGAAATCTCCTCAGCACTAACAACTCCTCCCCCTTCCCAGATGGCATTTCTCTTCCTCAATACAACTATTACAGCAGCCCTCTTGGGTAAGGGCAAGGTCCTTACATACTCCCCCCCACAAAAAAAAAAAACTTGCTGTCCCCAGCAAGGGGTACAAGAGCAACACATCAATACATTTTCTTTAGTAAGTCTACTAACAAAATCACATATTCATCATGAGTCAAATTATGGTTAGGGTATACATCTTCCAAAACACATCGTACAGCAGGTGTTAGAGCAGGCAACAAGGGTTCAACATTATAACCAGGGTTTCCTAGTGTATCATATGTCAATTTCTTTGGGGGATGTCTCTTTCTTGCTGGTCTTTTCTCTCTATAGGGACTTCTACTATCATAATGTATAGGGTTTGGAGATTCCCTATCTGGTATAGGACTATTAGGGAAGGATGGCATATCAGGTTCACAGGTTGGGGCAACAGAGGAGGCATGCTCATCATTATAGGTCTCTCTTTGCAATGGAGATCTCATTTCAGGGTCCGATTGAATTGATGAGTCTTCATGTGGGATACTATATTCATTATTAATTGACATGCTTGGGCCTTGGTCCTCATGATATGTAACATCATGCTGGAATTGAGGTATAGGCAACAAATGATTCCGATGCCATGTCTTCACAACACCATTTTCATCTGCTATCTGAAAAACTGGAAGACCTGGCAATTGTCTGACTATTCTATAGATACTATTCCTCCATCTAGGAGCTAACTTGTGCTTGCCTGGTATCCCTAAATTCCGTAAAAGGACACGGTCTCCTGATTGCAAATCCTGATGTTTTATTCTCTTGTCATATCGTTGCTTATTAGCCTCATTTAATCGAGCAGTAGCTTCTTCAGCCAACTTATAAGCTGTTTGTAAACTCTCCTGCAATCGCCTGACATACTGATAGTGACTCTTATGAGAAACTCCATCTGATGACACCCCTAACTGGAGATCTATAGGTAGTCTCGCTTCTCTCCCAAACATAAGGAAGTATGGTGAATAACCTGTGGAATCATGTCGGGTGCAGTTGTAGGCATGAACTAGTGCTTCTACTTGACGACTCCTAGTTCTCTTTTCAGACTCTGGCAGGGTCCCTAACATATTTAGCAAAGTTCTGTTAAACCTCTCAGGCAAAGCATCTCCTTCTGGATGATAGGGAGAAGTTCTTGTCTTCTTAATTCCCAAAATATTCATCATTTCTTTAATGAGGCGACTCTCAAAGTCTCTACCTTGATCAGAATGCAGTTTCTTAGGAAGACCATAATGAATGAAAAACCTTTCCCAAAGAACTCTAGCCACTGTACTAGCCTTCTGGTCCTTTGTTGGGAAGGCTTGAGCATAACGGGTATAGTGATCTGTTACAATAAGAACATTTCCAATGCCACAAGAATCTGGCTCAATGCACAAAAAATCCATGCAAACAAGATCCATGGGGCCTTCACTTTTCAGATGACCCATAGAGGCAGCTCGAGTTGGAAGAGTTTTCCTCTGTACACATCTAAAACATTTATGAATGTAGTCTTCTACATACTCTCTCATCTTTGGCCAATAACATCTATCCTGCAAGAGGCCAAACGTTTTTTCTATCCCAAGATGTCCGTGCTGATCGTGCAAGGATGACAGAACAAGTTTTCTTAGTTTGGCAGGTAACACCAATTGTCTTCGATCTGGATGATTGTGGTATTTAACTACTCGAAACAGAAGTCCATCTTGAATTTGAAACTTATCCCACTCTCTATTTAGTGGACCAGACCATTCCCTAGGAATTCTCTTCAGTAAGTGTTGGCTATCAGTTTGAACAGCTTTTTGAAGAAGTCCAATTAAAGGATCTTGTTCTTGTGCATTTATTAATTCTTCAGGAGGTATTCGAGACCATCTGGCTAATTCCACTACAGATGGTTTACAATAATATACAGGCAGAGCTTGTGGATGACATCCCAATGAATCTACTGCTCTCAAATCTGAAAAAACTGAGGTTTCGTCTTTGAAGACACTGGTTTGGCAGAATGCTCTCACACCAAGTGAAGGAATTTCTTCCCATTGAGAATCACCTGTTTGTTCTGGTAGTCCTGGTCGTCGGGACATTGCATCAGCCCCTATATTATTAGGCCCTGGCTTGTAACATAACTTAAAAGTGTAATTTGATAGTGCAGCCAACCACCGATGACCGGTTGCATCCAACTTTGCTGTAGTCAAGATGTAGGTAAGTGGATTATTATCTGTTCGAACTTCAAATTCTACTCCATAAAGGTAATCGTGGAGTTTATCCACTACTGCCCATTTCAGAGCCAAGAACTCAAGCTTGTGGACTGGATAATTCTGTTCACTCTTAGACAAACTCCTACTTAGATAAACAACAGGGCTCAACCCTCCAGGGTACTCTTGGTGTAAAACTGCCCCCAAACCCACATAGCTAGCATCTATATGTAGCACATAAGGTTTCTCGGGATCTGCATAGGCCAAGACAGGTGCCTCAGTTAAATTTTTCTTTAAATTCTCAAACGCTTTGGAGCACTCTGAAGTCCACCGAGTTCCCAAAGGAGATTTTGCATTTAGTGGCTTTTTAGGATCATCTTCACTATGTTTCAGCAAATCGTTTAGGGGTCGAGCTAACTGGGAGTATCCTTTCACAAATCTTCGATAGTATCCACTAAATCCAAGAAATGATCAAAGTTCACCAATGTTGTTAGGCTGTGGCCATGCGGTTACTGCTTCCACCTTAGCAGGGTCTGTAGACACCCCTTCTGCCGAGACCACATGACCTACATAGGTCACAGATGATTGCCCAAATCTACATTTCTCGGGACTTAACTTTAGGCCTTCTTCGTGAAGACGATCCAATACTTTCAGCAACCTTGTCTCATGTTCTTCCAAAGTACTACCGAATACAATAAGGTCATCTAGATAGACAAGACACTCACGTCCATTCATATCTCCCACAGTACGTTCTATTAGCCTTTGGAATGTGGCTGGAGCTCCACAGATACCTTGTGGCATCCGTGTAAACTGATAGAATCCTAGTGGACAAATAAAAGCTGTCTTCTCTTGGTCTTCTTCAGTCATCCCTACCTGAAAATAGCCGGATCTCAGATCCAGAACACTGAACCAGCGGCTGCCATTAAGACAATGTAAAATCTCGTCAATTCAAGGTAGGTCATATTGGTCAGGTATAGTTCTTTGATTGAGAGTCCGATAGTCAATGCACAAACGTATAGACCCATTCTTCTTTCTAACCACTACAATGGGTGAAGCCCATGGACTCCGAGAAGGAACAATTATTCCAGCTTTTTCCATCTCAGCCAAAACGGCATGAACATCCTCAACATCACGAGGAGGCAATCTCCTAGAGCGTTCCCTAAGAGGGTCAGAATCTGTTAGACGAATGGTATGAAGCATATGTTTTGAACGTCCTACATCCATTTCTGCGGCAGAAAAAACTCCTGCACGGGCCTTCATAGCCTTCTGCAACCGCTCACATGCCTCCTTAGGCATTGTAGATCCTTCAAAGTTAAATTGTAATTTTTCTGTTTCTGTTTTTGAGAGAAACATTTACGAATAGCCAATGAAGAGCCTACTACTGGATTAAAGATATCCCAAAGTCTGATTAAAATCAATACCAACAGGGTATGGGGCCAAATTTTGGACCTTAACACTTAGCCACTGTGGTGGAGGCCCATCCTTTCTTCTGTGTAAGATTTCAGGTACCAAAATCCAACCATCAGGGTACACCACCAAACATTTTAACTCTTTCATCCCTCCTGGAGAAATGTAAGTCACTCCGGCAGAACGGTTGTAGCACTGACCAGCATATTGTCTCAAAGATATCTTTTCAACCTCCTGACGTAAAGTTGGGTGTAATGACTTGTCTATGTCTTGCCCCCCAACCTCCATCATGAATTTCCGTAGCAAAGATTGTACATATTTTGTGTTGGTCCCTAGCATTATAGGGGCTTCGGAATCTTTGCAGGTTTCTGGGCAGATTAAAGCCTTCACTTTCATGAGGTATATCATACTAGTATGTAACTGGACTATACTAATGACTACAGACAACTCCATCAACAGCACACCTATTTCCACCCACACCTCTTAAATCAATTTGAGAGGGAGGCTTGATTTTAAGATGTTTAAGGTAAGTATCATAAAAACTACAATAGATTATGGTGCACTGAGATCCAGTGTCCAACAGCGCCTGTGTAGAAATGTTACAAACTTTTACTCCAATAAAAGCCCTTGGCCCAGCTACATCATCTTCAGATAAATCAAAGGAAATATCAGTCATTCCCTTCTTCTGAGGGACTGTAAGGCTTCCCAAACAATCACCAGCATATGAATGTATTTTGCTGGGGCAATCCTTTGAGAAATGGCCTATCTCTCCACAAGTGAAACAACTCCCTTTTAGTTGAGTAGTATTTTGGAGTTTTACAGGTAGTTTTGCTCTCTCCAACTCAGCCTTTACTTGGTCAGGCAGTCAATTCTCTATAAGCTCTTTCAACAAAGAATCTGCATTTCTGCTGGAGTCTTCTAATTTTTTTTTAGTCTCACTTTTACCTATGCAAGCTTCGCCAGACTTACGCACAGTGTGGAAACTCATTTCCTCTTCTTGGCATAAGGGCCTCCAATTCTTTTGGTGCTTGAGAGTGCAATTTTGCTCTAAGAAAGATGGCTATTGGGTGGTCTGGTATAATGCCACCAAGGAACTGATCTTGCCTCCGTTTATTCATATCTTGTCGGGTCACTACCCCTTTTCGAACCAATAATACAAGCTGCTCATGAAATCTTAATAGAAAGTCAGACATCTTCTCTGTCTCTCGCTGCTTAAGTAACCGAAACTTATACAAGAGATCTTCTGGATCTTCAAATAGACTATATAAGGTCTTTAAGAAAGAGATTAACTCTACAGCAGTAGCTTCAGGGTCTTCCTCTCTATGGTGTTGCAACAATACTTGTGCTGGTGGCCTAACACTTTCTAAGAGGCGGACACGCTTCACTGTCTCTGGGCAACTCCATTCTTGCAGCACCATGTTAGCATGATCACACCATGCCGCAATACCCTCCTCTCCTAAGGGTACAGGAAGGTTTCCTGAAAATATCTTTAGTTTCCGGTAACTGTATGTATGTGAGCTGTCTGTGATGCTTGTAGCCAACATCTTCAGAACTTCAGATAGACTAGACTCCATATTAGATTCATTTTGAGATACTCTAACACCCTGAACTTCATTTTCCTTGACTATATGCAGTTCTGATTTTATGGCATAAATGAGGGGTAGTCTGACTGAAGGTAGCCCTAGTAGCTGTAGCTCAGAGGGGTTAGGTACTTTTAAGAAACATTGGTTGGTGTCTATTAATATGCTACCCCAAGTTTCATCTGGTACTCTTTAAATGCTACTATCTTAGGGTACTCTCTTAGTTGAAGTGCTCTCTGGAGTGACTCGCATAGTTTATCTCGACTGGTTCCTACTGGTATCCAAGTCACAGCCACTGCCTGCTCAATTGGTACCTTTTTCTGCATTGCCCACTCTCTCACCTCTTCTAATTTTAAAAGATGCATCTCTTCTGATTTTGCCCCACCTCTCGATCTCAGCAGTGCCTCCATCTGTAACACCCTTTCCTGACCTTCCCTGAGGTGGGTGATAGTGTAATGCTGTCTACCTGTTTCGTGTATGAGAACTAAGCCTCAGCAGAGTGGGAGTAGGAGGGGGGTTGAAATCAGGTATATAAGGGATGCCTGTATGACGCAGTGCCTCCACCTATAGGGGACACCCTAGAATAATAGGGTGTGGGGTCCTATAAGATTTTAGTACAAAAAGAAAAACAAGTAATAACCACACAAGAAATCTTCAAATAAAATGTTGCTTTGATTATTATAAAGTGTTTAACCAATAACATACAGAGCAACAAATACAAATAATAATATTAATCACAATATCTTCTTATGACATCAGTATACCTTTTTTTTAACTCAGAAGTCCTTCATGAGCTCATGAAATAATAACATAACTGTTGTTGTAAAATACTTTGAGGTGGTGCTGTACAATGCAATTTCATATACTAAATAGAATTTAGTTGAGGTAATTATCCCTTGCTGCTTGTGAACGAAGCTAGAGAGCTCTGCTTGTGATCGATGCAGTGCTCAAGAAAACTTCTCCTCAGAAATACTGAATAACATAAGTCTCTACCTTATTACTGAATTTCAGCAATCCACTTGCCTTATACTGCAAAGTCAGTCACTCTTTTACTACAAACAGCTGCAGAAATCTCACAGTTATCCCCTTATGTAATGTAGCTTTATAAATCCAGTCAGTGTATTTGTGCAAACTATTCAGGCAGAATAACTTATAGGATATTCTCTGGGTTATCTCTTTAATATACATCACACTCAGTTACTTCCTTATGTAATGCAGCTGTGCAATCCATTTAGTGTATTTATGCAACTGTTTAGGCAGAATAACTTCTAGAATATTCTCTGGGTTATCTCTTTAATATACAACAACTCTGCAGCACATCACACTCAGTTACTTCCTTATGTAATGCAGCTGTGCAATCCATTTAGTGAATTTATGCAAACTGTTTAAGCAGAATAACTTCTAGAATATTCTCTGGGTTATCTCTTTAATATACATCACACTCAGTTACTTCCTTATGTAATGCAGCTGTGCAATCCATTTAGTGTATTTATGCAAACTGTTTAGGCAGAATAACTTCTAGAATATTCTCTGGGTTATCTCTTTAATATACAACAACTCTGCAGCACATCAGATATGACTAGTATATCTTTTCTCTTGCATTTAGTTAACATGAAGTTATGGAGATCTTAAAACAGCAGATAATGGCTGACACTCACAGTACAAATAAAAGGTTCCAACTTCTGTCTTCAGCAGCCACATGTAGCAATGTCTGAACTGTCTCTGGAATCCATGCATTGGTCTGAATAACTTCTTTCAGCTTGGAAACAGCAACTTTCTTCCCCCATTTCAAAGTCTGTGCAAAGCTCCACACTTCTCTTAACACCTAAGAAATCTCCTCAGCACTAACAACTTCTCCCCCTTCCCAAATGGCATTTCTCTTCCTCAATACAACTATTACAGCAGCCATCTTGGGTAAGGGCAAGGTCCTTACACTTATGACTAGTGATGTCGCGAATAGTTCGCCGGCGAATAGTTCCCGGCGAACATAGCATGTTCGCGTTCGCCTCGGCGGGCGAACATATGCGATGTTCGATCTGCCCCCTATTCGTCATCATTGAGTAAACTTTGATCCTGTACCTCACAGTCAGAATACACATTCCAGCCAATCCATTATAGATTCATTTGGAAGCTGCATTCTTAGTGAGAGGAGGGACAGTGTAGCTGCTGCTGATTTAATAGGGAAATCAATAGCTAGGCTAGTGTATTCAGTGTTCACTACAGTCCTGAAGGACTCATCTGATCTCTGCTGTAAGTACAGCACCCCAAAAAGCCCTTTTTAGGGCTAGAACATCAGTCTGCTTTTTTTTTTTCCCCCTGTGTAATCTAATTGCAGTTGCCTGCCTGCCAGCGTGTGTGTCAGGCTAACAGCGTATACTGTGCCCACTTGCCCAGTGCCACCACTCATATCTGGTGTAACAGTAGTGTACATTTAAAAAAAACAACACTTTTTTGACTGTGAAATAATAGCAGACAGCTGCCAGTACCCAAGATGGCCGCCAATAAGGCAGATGGGGAGGGTTAGAGAGCTGTTTTGGGGGGGATCAGGAAGGTTGGGGGCTAAGGGGGGATGCTACACCACAGCATATGTAAATATGCTAAAAAAATTAAGAAAAATTTAAAAACCTTTTATTTTAGTACTGGCAGACTTTCTGCCAGTACTTAAGATGGCGGGGACAATTGTGGGGTGGGGGAGGGAAGGGAGCTGTTTGGGAGGGATCAGGGGGTCTGATGTGTCAGGTGGGAGGCTGATCTCTACACTAAAGCTAAAATTAACCCTGCAAGCTCCCTACAAACTACCTAATTAACCCCTTCACTGCTAGCCATAATACACGTGTGATGCGCAGCAGCATTTAGCGGCCTTCTAATTACCAAAAAACAATGCCAAAGCCATATATGTCTGCTATTTCTGAACAAAGGGGATCCCAGAGAAGCATTTACAACCATTTGTGCCATAATTGCACAAGCTGTTTGTAAATAATTTCAGTGAGAAACCTAAAATTGCGATAAAATTTAAGTTTTTTTTAAATTTGATCGCATTTGGCGGTGAAATGGTGGCATGAAATATACCAAAATGGGCCTAGATCAATACTTTGGGTTGTCTACTACACTACACCTAAGCTAAAATTAACTCTACAAGCTCCCTACATGCTCCCTAATTAACCCCTTCACTGCTGGGCATAAAACACGTGTGGTGCGCAGTGGCATTTAGCAGCCTTCTAATTACCAAAAAGCAACGCCAAAGCCATATAAGTCTGCTATAATGGCATGTCTGGCACACAGTGTTGGGGCAAGGGTCCATCTAACCACTGATACCTGGTCTGCAAAGCATGGTCAGGGCAGGTATATCACCTACACTGCGCACTGTGAAGCGGGCGTAACCCTTAAAGCACGTTATTCCAAACAATTTAGGAATGTTAGCTGATTTATGCCCTTTATGGATTAAAACCAGACTCTGCATCAACTATGTAATTTTCCATTGGAGCTTTGCCATGGATCCCCCTCCGGCATGCCACAGTCCAGGTGTTAGTGCCCTTGAAACAACTTTTCCATCACTATTGTGGCCAGAAAGAGTCCCTGTGGTTTTTAAAATTTGCCTGCTTATTGAAGTCTTTGGCGGTTCGCCCGTTCGTGAACTTTTGTGGAAGTTCACTTTCGCCGTTCGCGAACCCAATTTTTTAGGTTTGCGACATCACTACTTATGACCAGGGATAGGCAAGGTGTCCGTACACGGACACTGGTGTCCGTGACTAGCCCTTGCAGTGTCCGCCACAACCTTAGTATATGTTTTGATTGAATAATAGGAATAAAAAAAAATATGTAGTGTGAATAAAGTTAGTGGCTTGTCAAGAGACTGATAACGATATTGGGTGATAAGTTATGGAATAACTAAAGCCTGAGTGAAATACTGGATGTGTATCTGCATCTGTATAATAACACCAAGCACTAAACAAAGACACAGTAGTGACACTGGCACATGCGTATAGCCAGACAATGGTTGGTTATAGGGTCAGTGGTATCTGCATCAGTATAATAACACCCAGTGCTATATAATGACACAGTAGTGACACTGGCACATGGGTATAGCCAGAGGAGGGCTGGTTATGGGATCAGTGGTATCTGCATCAGTATAATAACACCCAGCACTATATAATGACACAGTAGTGACACTGGCACATGGGTATAGCCAGAGGAGGGCTGGTTATAGGATCAGTGGTATCTGCATCAGTATATTAACACCAAGCACTATATAATGACACAGTAGTGACACTGGCACATGCATATAGCCAGACAAGGGTTGGTTATAGAGTCAGTGGTATCTACATTAGTATAATACCCAGCACTATATAATGACACAGTAGTGACACTGGCACATGGGTATAGCCAGAGGAGGGCTGGTTATGGGATCAGTGGTATCTGCATCAGTATAATAACACTCAGTGTTATATAATAACACAGTAGTGACACTGGCACATGGGTATAGCCAGACAAGGGCTGGTTATAGGATCATTGGTATCTGCATCAGTATAATAACACCCAGCACTATATAATGACACAGTAGTGACACTGGCACATGGGTATAGCCAGAGGAGGGCTGGTTATGGGATCAGTGGTATCTGCATCAGTATATTAACAGCCAGCACTATATAATGACACAGTAGTGACACTGGCACATGGGTATAGCCAGAGGAGGGCTGGTTATGGGATCAGTGGTATCTGCATCAGTATATTAACAGCCAGCACCATATAATGACACAGTAGTGACACTGGCACATGGGTATAGCCAGAGGAGGGCTGGTTATGGGATCAGTGGTATCTGCATCAGTATATTAACAGCCAGCACTATATAATGACACAGTAGTGACACTGGCACATGGCTATAGCCAGAGGAGGGCTGGTTATGGGATCAGTGGTATCTGCATCAGTATAATAACACCCAGCACTATATAATGACACAGTAGTGACACTGGCTCATGGGTATAGCCAGAGGAGGGCTGGTTATGGGATCAGTGGTATCTGCATCAGTATAATAACACCCAGCACTATATAATGACACAGTAGTGACACTGGCACATGGGTATAGCCAGAGGAGGGCTGGTTATGGGATCAGTGGTATCTGCATCAGTATAATAACACCCAGCACTATATAATGACACAGTAGTGATACTGGCACATGGGTATAGCCAGAGAAGGGCTGGTTATAGGGTCAGTGGTATCTGCATCAGTATAATAACACCCAGCACTATATAATGACACAGTAGTGACACTGGCACATGGGTATAGCCAGAGAAGGGCTGGTTACAGGATCAGTGGTATCTGCATCAGTATAATAACACCCAGCACTATATAATGACACAGTAGTGACACTGGCTCATGGGTATAGCCAGAGGAGGGCTGGTTATGGGATCAGTGGTATCTGCATCAGTATAATAACACCCAGCACTATATAATGACACAGTAGTGACACTGGCACATGGGTATAGCCAGAGGAGGGCTGGTTATGGGATCAGTGGTATCTGCATCAGTATAATAACACCCAGCGCTATATAATGACACAGTAGTGACACTGGCACATGGGTATAGCCAGAGGAGGGCTGGTTATAGGATCAGTGGTATCTGCATCAGTATAATAACACCCAGCACTATATAATGACACAGTAGTGACACTGGCACATGGGTATAGCCAGAGGAGGGCTGGTAATAGGATCAGTGGTATCTGCATCAGTATAATAACACCCAGCACTATATAATGACACAGTAGTGACACTGGCACATGGGTATAGCCAGAGGAGGGCTGGTTATGGGATCAGTGGTATCTGCATCAGTATAATAACACCCAGCACTATATAATGACACAGTAGTGACACTGGCACATGGGTATAGCCAGAGGAGGGCTGGTTATAGGATCAGTGGTATCTGCATCAGTATAATAACACCCAGCACTATATAATGACACAGTAGTGACACTGGCACATGGGTATAGCCAGAGGAGGGCTGGTTATGGGATCAGTGGTATCTGCATCAGTATAATAACACCCAGCACTATATAATGACACAGTAGTGACACTGGCTCATGGGTATAGTCAGAGGAGGGCTGGTTATGGGATCAGTGGTATCTGCATCAGTATAATAACACCCAGCACTATATAATGACACGGTAGTGACACTGGCACATGGGTATAGCCAGAGGAGGGCTGGTTATGGGATCAGTGGTATCTGCATCAGTATAATAACACCAAGCACTATATAATGACACAGTAGTGATACTGGCACATGGGTATAGCCAGAGAAGGGCTGGTTATAGGGTCAGTGGTATCTGCATCAGTATAATAACACCCAGCACTATATAATGACACGGTAGTGACACTGGCACATGGGTATAACCAGAGGAGGGCTGGTTATAGGGTCAGTGGTATCTGCATCAGTATAATAACACCCAGTGCTATATAATGACACATTAGTGACACTGGCACATGGGTATAGCCAGAGGAGGGCTGGTTATGGGATCAGTGGTATCTGCATCAGTATAATAACAGCCAGCACTATATAATGACACAGTAGTGACACTGGCACATGGGTATAGCCAGAGGAGGGCTGGTTATAGGATCAGTGGTATCTGCATCAGTATAATAACAGCCAGCACTATATAATGACACAGTAGTGACACTGGCACATGGGTATAGCCAGAGGAGGGCTGGTTATAGGATCAGTGGTATCTGCATCAGTATAATAACAGCCAGCACTATATAATGACACAGTAGTGACACTGGCACATGGGTATAGCCAGAGGAGGGCTGGTTATAGGATCAGTGGTATCTGCATCAGTATAATAACAGCCAGCACTATATAATGACACAGTAGTGACACTGGCACATGGGTATAGCCAGAAGAGGGCTGGTTATAGGATCAGTGGTATCTGCATCAGTATAATAACACCCAGCGCTATATAATGACACAGTAGTGACACTGGCACATGGGTATAGACAGAGGAGGGCTGGTTATAGGATCAGTGGTATCTGCATCAATATTATAACACCAAGCACTATAAAATGACACAGTAGTGATACTAGCACATGGGTATAGCCAGAGGAGGGCTGGTTATAGAATCAGTGGTATCTGCATCAGTATAATAACACCAAGTGCTATATAATGACACAGTAGTGACACTGGCACATGGGTATAGTCAGAGGAGGGCTGGTTATAGGATCAGTGGTATCTGCATCAGTATAATAACACCCAGCACTATATAATGACACAGTAGTGACACTGGCTCATGGGTATAGTCAGAGGAGGGCTGGTTATAGGATCAGTGGTATCTGCATCAGTATAATAACAGCCAGCACTATATAATGACACAGTAGTGACACTGGCACATGGGTATAGCCAGAAGAGGGCTGGTTATAGGATCAGTGGTATCTGCATCAGTATAATAACACCCAGCGCTATATAATGACACAGTAGTGACACTGGCACATGGGTATAGCCAGAAGAGGGCTGGTTATAGGATCAGTGGTATCTGCATCAGTATAATAACACCCAGTGCTATATAATGACACATTAGTGACACTGGCACATGGGTATAGCCAGAGGAGGGCTGGTTATGGGATCAGTGGTATCTGCATCAGTATAATAACAGCCAGCACTATATAATGACACAGTAGTGACACTGGCACATGGGTATAGCCAGAGGAGGGCTGGTTATAGGATCAGTGGTATCTGCATCAGTATAATAACAGCCAGCACTATATAATGACACAGTAGTGACACTGGCACATGGGTATAGCCAGAGGAGGGCTGGTTATAGGATCAGTGGTATCTGCATCAGTATAATAACAGCCAGCACTATATAATGACACAGTAGTGACACTGGCACATGGGTATAGCCAGAGGAGGGCTGGTTATAGGATCAGTGGTATCTGCATCAGTATAATAACAGCCAGCACTATATAATGACACAGTAGTGACACTGGCACATGGGTATAGCCAGAAGAGGGCTGGTTATAGGATCAGTGGTATCTGCATCAGTATAATAACACCCAGCGCTATATAATGACACAGTAGTGACACTGGCTCATGGGTATAGTCAGAGGAGGGCTGGTTATGGGATCAGTGGTATCTGAATCAGTATATTAACACCCAGCACTATATAATGACACAGTAGTGATACTAGCACATGGGTATAGCCAGAGGAGGGCTGGTTATAGAATCAGTGGTATCTGCATCAGTATAATAACACCAAGTGCTATATAATGACACAGTAGTGACACTGGCACATGGGTATAGTCAGAGGAGGGCTGGTTATAGGATCAGTGGTATCTGCATCAGTATAATAACACCCAGCACTATATAATGACACAGTAGTGACACTGGCTCATGGGTATAGTCAGAGGAGGGCTGGTTATAGGATCAATGGTATCTGAATCAGTATAATAACACCCAGCACTATATAATGACACAGTAGTGACACTGGCACATGGGTATAACAAGAGGAGGGCTGGTTATAGGATCAGTGGTATCTGCATCAGTATAATAACACCCAGCTCTATATAATGACACAGTAGTGACACTGGCACATGGGTATAGTCAGAGGAGGGCTGGTTATAGGATCAGTGGTATCTGCATCAGTATAATAACACCCAGCGCTATATAATGACACAGTAGTGACACTGGCACATGGGTATAGCCAGAGGAGGGCTGGTTATGGGATCAGTGGTATCTGCATCAGTATAATAACACCCAGCGCTATATAATGACACAGTAGTGACACTGGCACATGGGTATAGCCAGAAGAGGGCTGGTTATAGGATCAGTGGTATCTGCATCAGTATAATAACACCCAGCGCTATATAATGACACAGTAGTGACACTGGCACATGGGTATAGCCAGAAGAGGGCTGGTTATAGGATCAGTGGTATCTGCATCAGTATAATAACACCCAGTGCTATATAATGACACATTAGTGACACTGGCACATGGGTATAGCCAGAGGAGGGCTGGTTATGGGATCAGTGGTATCTGCATCAGTATAATAACAGCCAGCACTATATAATGACACAGTAGTGACACTGGCACATGGGTATAGCCAGAGGAGGGCTGGTTATAGGATCAGTGGTATCTGCATCAGTATAATAACAGCCAGCACTATATAATGACACAGTAGTGACACTGGCACATGGGTATAGCCAGAGGAGGGCTGGTTATAGGATCAGTGGTATCTGCATCAGTATAATAACAGCCAGCACTATATAATGACACAGTAGTGACACTGGCACATGGGTATAGCCAGAGGAGGGCTGGTTATAGGATCAGTGGTATCTGCATCAGTATAATAACAGCCAGCACTATATAATGACACAGTAGTGACACTGGCACATGGGTATAGCCAGAAGAGGGCTGGTTATAGGATCAGTGGTATCTGCATCAGTATAATAACACCCAGCGCTATATAATGACACAGTAGTGACACTGGCTCATGGGTATAGTCAGAGGAGGGCTGGTTATGGGATCAGTGGTATCTGAATCAGTATATTAACACCCAGCACTATATAATGACACAGTAGTGATACTAGCACATGGGTATAGCCAGAGGAGGGCTGGTTATAGAATCAGTGGTATCTGCATCAGTATAATAACACCAAGTGCTATATAATGACACAGTAGTGACACTGGCACATGGGTATAGTCAGAGGAGGGCTGGTTATAGGATCAGTGGTATCTGCATCAGTATAATAACACCCAGCACTATATAATGACACAGTAGTGACACTGGCTCATGGGTATAGTCAGAGGAGGGCTGGTTATAGGATCAATGGTATCTGAATCAGTATAATAACACCCAGCACTATATAATGACACAGTAGTGACACTGGCACATGGGTATAACAAGAGGAGGGCTGGTTATAGGATCAGTGGTATCTGCATCAGTATAATAACACCCAGCTCTATATAATGACACAGTAGTGACACTGGCACATGGGTATAGTCAGAGGAGGGCTGGTTATAGGATCAGTGGTATCTGCATCAGTATAATAACACCCAGCACTATATAATGACACAGTAGTGACACTGGCTCATGGGTATAGTCAGAGGAGGGCTGGTTATATGATCAGTGGTATCTGCATCAGTATAATAACACCCAGCACTATATAATGACACAGTAGTGACACTGGCTCATGGGTATAGTCAGAGGAGGGCTGGTTATAGGACCAGTGGTATCTGCATCAGTATAATAACACCCAGCACTATATAATGACACAGTAGTGACACTGGCACATGGGTATAGTCAGAGGAGGGCTGGTTATAGGATCAGTGGTATCTGCATCAGTATAATAACACCCAGCACTATATAATGACACAGTAGTGACACTGGCTCATGGGTATAGTCAGAGGAGGGCTGGTTATATGATCAGTGGTATCTGCATCAGTATAATAACACCCAGCACTATATAATGACACAGTAGTGACACTGGCACATGGGTATAGTCAGAGGAGGGCAGGTTATAGGATCAGTGGTATCTGCATCAGTATAATAACACCCAGCGCTATATAATGACACAGTAGTGACACTGGCACATGGGTATAGCCAGAGGAGGGCTGGTTATAGGATCAGTGGTATCTGCATCAGTATAATAACACCCAGCGCTATATAATGACACAGTAGTGACACTGGCACATGGGTATAGCCAGAGGAGGGCTGGTTATAGGATCTGTGGTATCTGCATCAGTATATTAACAGCCAGCACTATATAATGACACAGTAGTGACACTGGCACATGGGTATAGCCAGAGGAGGGCTGGTTATAGGATCAGTGGTATCTGCATCAGTATAATGACACCCAGCACTATATAATGACACAGTAGTGACACTGGCACATGGGTATAGCCAGAGGAGAGCTGGTTATAGGACCAGTGGTATCTGCATCAGTATAATAACACCAAGCACTATATAATGACACAGTAGTGACACACATGGGTATAGCCAGAGGAGGGCTGGTTATAGGATCAGTGGTATCTGCATCAGTATAATAACACCCAGCACTATATAATGACACAGTAGTGACACTGGCACATGGGTATGGCTAGACAAGGGCTGGTTATAGGATCAGTGGTATCTGCATCAGTATAATAACACCCAGCACTATATAATGACACAGTAGTGACACTGGCACATGGGTATAGCCAGAGGAGGGCTGGTTATAGGATCAGTGGTATCTGCATCAGTATAATAACAGCCAGCACTATATAATGACACAGTAGTGACACTGGCACATGCGTATGGCTAGACAAGGGCTGGTTATAGGATCAGTGGTATCTGCATCAGTATAATAACACCCAGCACTATATAATGACACAGTAGTGACACTGGCACATGGGTATAGCCAGAGGAGGGCTGGTTATAGGATCAGTGGTATCTGCATCAGTATAATAACAGCCAGCACTATATAATGACACAGTAGTGACACTGGCACATGCGTATGGCTAGACAAGGGCTGGTTATAGGATCAGTGGTATCTGCATCAGTATAATAACACCCAGCACTATATAATGACACAGTAGTGACACTGGCACATGCGTATGGCTAGACAAGGGCTGGTTATAGGATCAGTGGTATCTGCATCAGTATAATAACACCCAGCACTATATAATGACACAGTAGTGACACTGGCTCATGGGTATAGTCAGAGGAGGGCTGGTTATATGATCAGTGGTATCTGCATCAGTATAATAACACCCAGCACTATATAATGACACAGTAGTGACACTGGCACATGGGTATAGCCAGAGGAGGGCTGGTTATAGGATCAGTGGTATCTGCATCAGTATAATAACACCCAGCGCTATATAATGACACAGTAGTGACACTGGCTCATGGGTATAGCCAGAGGAGGGCTGGTTATATGATCAGTGGTATCTGCATCAGTATAATAACACCCAGTGCTATATAATGACACAGTAGTGACACTGGCACATGGGTATAGCCAGAGGAGGGCTGGTTATAGGATCAGTGGTATCTGCATCAGTATAATAACACCCAGCACTATATAATGACACAGTAGTGACACTGGCACATGGGTATAGCCAGAGGAGGGCTGGTTATAGGATCAGTGGTATCTGCATCAGTATAATAACACCCAGCGCTATATAATGACACAGCAGTGACACTGGCACATGGGTATAGCCAGAGGAGGGATGGTTATAGGACCAGTGGTATCTGCATCAGTATAATAACACCGAGCACTATATAATGATACAGTAGTGACACTGGCACATGGGTATAGCCAGAGGAGGGCTGATTATAGGGTCAGTGGTATCTGCATCAGTATAATAACACCCAGCACTGTATAATGACACAGTAGTGACACTGGCACATGGGTATAGCCAGAGGAGGGCTGGTTATAGGGTCAGTGGTATCTGCATCAGTATAATAACACCCAGCACTGTATAATGACACAGTAGTGACACTGGCTCATGGGTATAGCCAGAGGAGGGCTGATTATAGGGTCAGTGGTATCTGCATCAGTATAATAACACCCAGCACTATATAATGACACAGTAGTGACACTGGCACATGGGTATAGCCAGAGGAGGGCTGGTTATGGGATCAGTGGTATCTGCATCAGTATAATAACACCCAGCACTATATAATGACACAGTAGTGACACTGGCACATGGGTATAGCCAGAGGAGGGCTGATTATAGGGTCAGTGGTATCTGCATCAGTATAATAACACCCAGCACTGTATAATGACACAGTAGTGACACTGGCACATGGGTATAGCCAGAGGAGGGCTGATTATAGGGTCAGTGGTATCTGCATCAGTATAATAACACCCAGCACTGTATAATGACACAGTAGTGACACTGGCACATGGGTATAGCCAGAAGAGGGCTGGTTATAGGGTCAGTGGTATCTGCATCAGTATAATAACACCCAGCACTGTATAATGACACAGTAGTGACACTGGCACATGGGTATAGCCAGAGGAGGGCTGGTTATAGGATCAGTGGTATCTGCATCAGTATAATAACATCAAGCACTATATAATGACACAGTAGTGACACTGGCACATGGGTATAGCCAGAGGAGGGCTGATTATAGGGTCAGTGGTATCTGCATCAGTATAATAACACCCAGCACTGTATAATGACACAGTAGTGACACTGGCACATGGGTATAGCCAGAGAAGGGCTGATTATAGGGTCAGTGGTATCTGCATCAGTATAATAACACCCAGCGCTATTTAATGACACAGTAGTGACACTGGCACATGGGTATAGCCAGAGGAGGGCTGGTTATAGGATCAGTGGTATCTGCATCAGTATAATAACACCCAGCACTATATAATGACACAGTAGTGACACTGGCACATGGGTATAGCCAGAGGAGGGCTGATTATAGGGTCAGTGGTATCTGCATCAGTATATTAACACCCAGCACTGTATAATGACACAGTAGTGACACTGGCACATGGGTATAGCCAGAGGAGGGCTGATTATAGGGTCAGTGGTATCTGCATCAGTATAATAACACCCAGCACTGTATAATGACACAGTAGTGACACTGGCACATGGGTATAGCCAGAAGAGGGCTGGTTATAGGGTCAGTGGTATCTGCATCAGTATAATAACACCCAGCACTATATAATAACACAGTAGTGACACTGGCACATGGGTATAGCCAGAGGAGGGCTGGTTATAGGATCAGTGGTATCTGCATCAGTATAATAACACCCAGCACTATATAATGACACAGTAGTGACACTGGCACATGCGTATAGCCAGAGGAGGGTTGGTTATAGGATCAGTGGTATCTGCATCAGTATAATAACACCCAGCACTATATAATGACACAGTAGTGACACTGGCACATGGGTATAGACAGAGGAGGGCTGGTTATAGGGTCAGTAGTATCTGAATCAGTATAATAACACCCAGCACTATATAATGACACAGTAGTGACACTGGCACATGGGTATAGACAGAGGAGGGCTGGTTATAGGATCAGTGGTATCTGAATCAGTATAATAACACCCAGCACTATATAATGACACAGTAGTGACACTGGCACATGGGTATAGTCAGAGGAGGGCTGGTTATAGGATCAGTGGTATCTGCATCAGTATAATAACACCCAGCGCTATATAATGACACAGTAGTGACACTGGCACATGGGTATAGACAGAGGAGGGCTGGTTATAGGGTCAGTAGTATCTGAATCAGTATAATAACACCCAGCACTATATAATGACACAGTAGTGACACTGGCACATGGATATAGCCAGAAGAGGGCTGGTTATAGGATCAGTGGTATCTGCATCAGTATAATAACACCCAGCACTATATAATGACACAGTAGTGACACTGGCACATGGGTATAGTCAGAGGAGGGCTGGTTATAGGATCAGTGGTATCTGCATCAGTATAATAACACCCAGCACTATATAATGACACAGTAGTGACACTGGCACATGGGTATAGACAGAGGAGGGCTGGTTATAGGGTCAGTGATATCTGCATCAGTATATTAACACCCAGCGCTATATAATGACACAGTAGTGACACTGGCACATGGATATAGCCAGAGGAGAGCTGGTTATAGGGTCAGTGGTATCTGAATCAGTATAATAACACTCAGCACTATATAATGACACAGTAGTGACACTGGCACATGGATATAGCCAGAAGAGGGCTGGTTATAGGGTCAGTGGTATCTGCATCAGTATAATAACACCCAGCACTATATAATGACACAGTAGTGACACTGGCACATGGATATAGCCAGAAGAGGGCTGGTTATAGGGTCAGTGGTATCTGTATCAGTATAATAACAGCCAGCACTATATAATGACACAGTAGTGACACTGGCACATGGGTGTAGCCAGAGGAGGGCTGGGTATAGGGTCAGTGGTATCTGTATCAGTATAATAACACCCAGCGCTATATAATGACACAGTAGTGATACTGGCACATGGGTATAGCCAGAGGAGGGCTGGTTATAGAATCAGTGGTATCTGCATCAGTATAATAACACCCAGCACTATATAATGACACAGTAGTGACACTGGCACATGAGTATAGCCAGAGGAGGGCTGGTTATAGGATCAGTGGTATCTGTATCAGTATAATAACAGCCAGCACTATATAATGACACAGTAGTGACACTGGCACATGAGTATAGCCAGAGGAGGGCTGGTTATAGGGTCAGTGGTATCTGCATCAGTATAATAACACCCAGCGCTATATAATGACACAGTAGTGACACTGGCTCATGGGTATAGCCAGAGGAGGGCTGGTTATAGGGTCAGTGGTATCTGCATCAGTATAATAACACCCAGCACTATATAATGACACAGTAGTGACACTGGCACATGAGTATAGCCAGAGGAGGGCTGGTTATAGGATCAGTGGTATCTGCATCAGTATAATAACACCCAGCACTATATAATGACACAGTAGTGTCAATGGCTCATGGGTATAGCCAGAGGAGGGCTGGTTATAGGGTCAGTGGTATCTGCATCAGTATAATAACACCAAGCACTATATAATGACACAGTAGTGACACTGGCACATGAGTATAGCCAGAGGAGGGCTGGTTATAGAATCAGTGGTATCTGCATCAGTATAATAACAGCCAGCACTATATAATGACACAGTAGTGACACTGGCACATGAGTATAGCCAGAGGAGGGCTGGTTATAGGATCAGTGGTATCTGCATCAGTATAATAACACCCAGCGCTATATAATGACACAGTAGTGACACTGGCACATGGGTATAGCCAGACAAGGGCTGGTTATAGGATCAGTGGTATCTGCATCAGTATAATAACACCCAGCGCTATATAATGACACAGTAGTGACACTGGCTCATGGGTATAGTCAGAGGAGGGCTGGTTATATGATCAGTGGTATCTGCATCAGTATAATAACACCCAGCACTATATAATGACACAGTAGTGACACTGGCACATGGGTATAGCCAGAGGAGGGCTGGTTATAGGGTCAGTGGTATCTGCATCAGTATAATAACACCCAGCGCTATATAATGACACAGTAGTGACACTGGCACATGGGTATAGCCAGAGGAGGGCTGGTTATAGGATCAGTGGTATCTGCATCAGTATAACACCCAGTGCTATATAATGACACAGTAGTGACACTGGCACATGGGTATAGCCAGAGGAGGGCTGGTTATAGGATCAGTGGTATCTGCATCAGTATAATAACAGCCAGCACTATATAATGACACAATAGTGACACTGGCACATGGGTATAGCCAGAGGAGGGCTGGTTATAGGAACAGTGGTATCTGCATCAGTATAATAACACCAAGCACTATATAATGACACAGTAGTGACACTGGCACATGAGTATAGCCAGAGGAGGGCTGGTTATAGAATCAGTGGTATCTGCATCAGTATAATAACAGCCAGCACTATATAATGACACAGTAGTGACACTGGCACATGAGTATAGCCAGAGGAGGGCTGGTTATAGGATCAGTGGTATCTGCATCAGTATAATAACACCCAGCGCTATATAATGACACAGTAGTGACACTGGCACATGGGTATAGCCAGACAAGGGCTGGTTATAGGATCAGTGGTATCTGCATCAGTATAATAACACCCAGCGCTATATAATGACACAGTAGTGACACTGGCTCATGGGTATAGTCAGAGGAGGGCTGGTTATATGATCAGTGGTATCTGCATCAGTATAATAACACCCAGCACTATATAATGACACAGTAGTGACACTGGCACATGGGTATAGCCAGAGGAGGGCTGGTTATAGGGTCAGTGGTATCTGCATCAGTATAATAACACCCAGCGCTATATAATGACACAGTAGTGACACTGGCACATGGGTATAGCCAGAGGAGGGCTGGTTATAGGATCAGTGGTATCTGCATCAGTATAACACCCAGTGCTATATAATGACACAGTAGTGACACTGGCACATGGGTATAGCCAGAGGAGGGCTGGTTATAGGATCAGTGGTATCTGCATCAGTATAATAACAGCCAGCACTATATAATGACACAATAGTGACACTGGCACATGGGTATAGCCAGAGGAGGGCTGGTTATAGGATCAGTGGTATCTGCATCAGTATAATAACAGCCAGCACTATATAATGACACAGTAGTGACACTGGCACATGCGTATGGCTAGACAAGGGCTGGTTATAGGATCAGTGGTATCTGCATCAGTATAATAACACCCAGCACTATATAATGACACAGTAGTGACACTGGCACATGGGTATAGCCAGAGGAGGGCTGGTTATAGGATCAGTGGTATCTGCATCAGTATAATAACAGCCAGCACTATATAATGACACAGTAGTGACACTGGCACATGCGTATGGCTAGACAAGGGCTGGTTATAGGATCAGTGGTATCTGCATCAGTATAATAACACCCAGCACTATATAATGACACAGTAGTGACACTGGCACATGCGTATGGCTAGACAAGGGCTGGTTATAGGATCAGTGGTATCTGCATCAGTATAATAACACCCAGCACTATATAATGACACAGTAGTGACACTGGCTCATGGGTATAGTCAGAGGAGGGCTGGTTATATGATCAGTGGTATCTGCATCAGTATAATAACACCCAGCACTATATAATGACACAGTAGTGACACTGGCACATGGGTATAGCCAGAGGAGGGCTGGTTATAGGATCAGTGGTATCTGCATCAGTATAATAACACCCAGCGCTATATAATGACACAGTAGTGACACTGGCTCATGGGTATAGCCAGAGGAGGGCTGGTTATATGATCAGTGGTATCTGCATCAGTATAATAACACCCAGTGCTATATAATGACACAGTAGTGACACTGGCACATGGGTATAGCCAGAGGAGGGCTGGTTATAGGATCAGTGGTATCTGCATCAGTATAATAACACCCAGCACTATATAATGACACAGTAGTGACACTGGCACATGGGTATAGCCAGAGGAGGGCTGGTTATAGGATCAGTGGTATCTGCATCAGTATAATAACACCCAGCGCTATATAATGACACAGCAGTGACACTGGCACATGGGTATAGCCAGAGGAGGGATGGTTATAGGACCAGTGGTATCTGCATCAGTATAATAACACCGAGCACTATATAATGATACAGTAGTGACACTGGCACATGGGTATAGCCAGAGGAGGGCTGATTATAGGGTCAGTGGTATCTGCATCAGTATAATAACACCCAGCACTGTATAATGACACAGTAGTGACACTGGCACATGGGTATAGCCAGAGGAGGGCTGGTTATAGGGTCAGTGGTATCTGCATCAGTATAATAACACCCAGCACTGTATAATGACACAGTAGTGACACTGGCTCATGGGTATAGCCAGAGGAGGGCTGATTATAGGGTCAGTGGTATCTGCATCAGTATAATAACACCCAGCACTATATAATGACACAGTAGTGACACTGGCACATGGGTATAGCCAGAGGAGGGCTGGTTATGGGATCAGTGGTATCTGCATCAGTATAATAACACCCAGCACTATATAATGACACAGTAGTGACACTGGCACATGGGTATAGCCAGAGGAGGGCTGATTATAGGGTCAGTGGTATCTGCATCAGTATAATAACACCCAGCACTGTATAATGACACAGTAGTGACACTGGCACATGGGTATAGCCAGAGGAGGGCTGATTATAGGGTCAGTGGTATCTGCATCAGTATAATAACACCCAGCACTGTATAATGACACAGTAGTGACACTGGCACATGGGTATAGCCAGAAGAGGGCTGGTTATAGGGTCAGTGGTATCTGCATCAGTATAATAACACCCAGCACTGTATAATGACACAGTAGTGACACTGGCACATGGGTATAGCCAGAGGAGGGCTGGTTATAGGATCAGTGGTATCTGCATCAGTATAATAACATCAAGCACTATATAATGACACAGTAGTGACACTGGCACATGGGTATAGCCAGAGGAGGGCTGATTATAGGGTCAGTGGTATCTGCATCAGTATAATAACACCCAGCACTGTATAATGACACAGTAGTGACACTGGCACATGGGTATAGCCAGAGGAGGGCTGATTATAGGGTCAGTGGTATCTGCATCAGTATAATAACACCCAGCGCTATTTAATGACACAGTAGTGACACTGGCACATGGGTATAGCCAGAGGAGGGCTGGTTATAGGATCAGTGGTATCTGCATCAGTATAATAACACCCAGCACTATATAATGACACAGTAGTGACACTGGCACATGGGTATAGCCAGAGGAGGGCTGATTATAGGGTCAGTGGTATCTGCATCAGTATATTAACACCCAGCACTGTATAATGACACAGTAGTGACACTGGCACATGGGTATAGCCAGAGGAGGGCTGATTATAGGGTCAGTGGTATCTGCATCAGTATAATAACACCCAGCACTGTATAATGACACAGTAGTGACACTGGCACATGGGTATAGCCAGAAGAGGGCTGGTTATAGGGTCAGTGGTATCTGCATCAGTATAATAACACCCAGCACTATATAATAACACAGTAGTGACACTGGCACATGGGTATAGCCAGAGGAGGGCTGGTTATAGGATCAGTGGTATCTGCATCAGTATAATAACACCCAGCACTATATAATGACACAGTAGTGACACTGGCACATGCGTATAGCCAGAGGAGGGTTGGTTATAGGATCAGTGGTATCTGCATCAGTATAATAACACCCAGCACTATATAATGACACAGTAGTGACACTGGCACATGGGTATAGACAGAGGAGGGCTGGTTATAGGGTCAGTAGTATCTGAATCAGTATAATAACACCCAGCACTATATAATGACACAGTAGTGACACTGGCACATGGGTATAGACAGAGGAGGGCTGGTTATAGGATCAGTGGTATCTGAATCAGTATAATAACACCCAGCACTATATAATGACACAGTAGTGACACTGGCACATGGGTATAGTCAGAGGAGGGCTGGTTATAGGATCAGTGGTATCTGCATCAGTATAATAACACCCAGCGCTATATAATGACACAGTAGTGACACTGGCACATGGGTATAGACAGAGGAGGGCTGGTTATAGGGTCAGTAGTATCTGAATCAGTATAATAACACCCAGCACTATATAATGACACAGTAGTGACACTGGCACATGGATATAGCCAGAAGAGGGCTGGTTATAGGATCAGTGGTATCTGCATCAGTATAATAACACCCAGCACTATATAATGACACAGTAGTGACACTGGCACATGGGTATAGTCAGAGGAGGGCTGGTTATAGGATCAGTGGTATCTGCATCAGTATAATAACACCCAGCACTATATAATGACACAGTAGTGACACTGGCACATGGGTATAGACAGAGGAGGGCTGGTTATAGGGTCAGTGATATCTGCATCAGTATATTAACACCCAGCGCTATATAATGACACAGTAGTGACACTGGCACATGGATATAGCCAGAGGAGAGCTGGTTATAGGGTCAGTGGTATCTGAATCAGTATAATAACACCCAGCACTATATAATGACACAGTAGTGACACTGGCACATGGATATAGCCAGAAGAGGGCTGGTTATAGGGTCAGTGGTATCTGCATCAGTATAATAACACCCAGCACTATATAATGACACAGTAGTGACACTGGCACATGGATATAGCCAGAAGAGGGCTGGTTATAGGGTCAGTGGTATCTGTATCAGTATAATAACAGCCAGCACTATATAATGACACAGTAGTGACACTGGCACATGGGTGTAGCCAGAGGAGGGCTGGGTATAGGGTCAGTGGTATCTGTATCAGTATAATAACACCCAGCGCTATATAATGACACAGTAGTGATACTGGCACATGGGTATAGCCAGAGGAGGGCTGGTTATAGAATCAGTGGTATCTGCATCAGTATAATAACACCCAGCACTATATAATGACACAGTAGTGACACTGGCACATGAGTATAGCCAGAGGAGGGCTGGTTATAGGATCAGTGGTATCTGTATCAGTATAATAACAGCCAGCACTATATAATGACACAGTAGTGACACTGGCACATGAGTATAGCCAGAGGAGGGCTGGTTATAGGGTCAGTGGTATCTGCATCAGTATAATAACACCCAGCGCTATATAATGACACAGTAGTGACACTGGCTCATGGGTATAGCCAGAGGAGGGCTGGTTATAGGGTCAGTGGTATCTGCATCAGTATAATAACACCCAGCACTATATAATGACACAGTAGTGACACTGGCACATGAGTATAGCCAGAGGAGGGCTGGTTATAGGATCAGTGGTATCTGCATCAGTATAATAACACCCAGCACTATATAATGACACAGTAGTGTCAATGGCTCATGGGTATAGCCAGAGGAGGGCTGGTTATAGGGTCAGTGGTATCTGCATCAGTATAATAACACCAAGCACTATATAATGACACAGTAGTGACACTGACACATGAGTATAGCCAGAGGAGGGCTGGTTATAGAATCAGTGGTATCTGCATCAGTATAATAACAGCCAGCACTATATAATGACACAGTAGTGACACTGGCACATGAGTATAGCCAGAGGAGGGCTGGTTATAGGATCAGTGGTATCTGCATCAGTATAATAACACCCAGCGCTATATAATGACACAGTAGTGACACTGGCACATGGGTATAGCCAGACAAGGGCTGGTTATAGGATCAGTGGTATCTGCATCAGTATAATAACACCCAGCGCTATATAATGACACAGTAGTGACACTGGCTCATGGGTATAGTCAGAGGAGGGCTGGTTATATGATCAGTGGTATCTGCATCAGTATAATAACACCCAGCACTATATAATGACACAGTAGTGACACTGGCACATGGGTATAGCCAGAGGAGGGCTGGTTATAGGGTCAGTGGTATCTGCATCAGTATAATAACACCCAGCGCTATATAATGACACAGTAGTGACACTGGCACATGGGTATAGCCAGAGGAGGGCTGGTTATAGGATCAGTGGTATCTGCATCAGTATAACACCCAGTGCTATATAATGACACAGTAGTGACACTGGCACATGGGTATAGCCAGAGGAGGGCTGGTTATAGGATCAGTGGTATCTGCATCAGTATAATAACACCCAGCACTATATAATGACACAGTAGTGACACTGGCACATGGGTATAGCCAGAGGAGGGCTGGTTATAGGGTCAGTGGTATCTGCATCAGTATAATAACACCCAGCACTATATAATGACACAGTAGTGACACTGGCTCATGGGTATAGTCAGAGGAGGGCTGGTTATAGGATCAGTGGTATCTGTATCAGTATAATAACACCCAGCACTATATAATGACACAGTAGTGACACTGGCACATGGGTATAGCCAGAGGAGGGCTGGTTATAGAATCAGTGGTATCTGCATCAGTATAATAACACCCAGCACTATATAATGACACAGTAGTGACACTGGCACATGGGTATAGCCAGAGGAGGGCTGGTTATAGGACCAGTGGTATCTGCATCAGTATAATAACACCCAGCACTATATGACACAGTAGTGACACTGGCACATGCGTATAACCATACAAGGGCTGGTTATAGGATCAGTGGTATCTGCATCAGTATAATAACACCCAGCACTATATAATGACACAGTAGTGACACTGGCTCATGGGTATAGCCAGAGGTGGGCTGGTTATAGGACCAGTGGTATCTGCATCAGTGTAATAACACCCAGCACTATATAATGACACAGTAGTGACACTGGCACATGGGTATAGCCAGACAAGGGCTGATTATAGGATCAGTGGTATCTGCATCAGTATAATAACACCCAGCACTATATAATGACACAGTAGTGACACTGGCACATGGGTATAGCCAGAGGAGGGCTGGTTATAGGATCAGTGGTATCTGCATCAGTATAATAACACCCAGCACTATATAAAGACACAGTAGTGACACTGGCACATGAGAATAGCCAGAGGAGGGCTGGTTATAGGATCAGTGGTATCTGCATCAGTATAATAACACCCAGCACTATATAATGACACGGTAGTGACACTGGCTCATGGGTATAGTCAGAGGAGGGCTGGTTATAGGATCAGTAGTATCTGCATCTGTATAATAACACTCAGCACTATATAATGACACAGTAGTGATACTGGCACATGGGTATAGCCAGAGGAGGGCTGGTTATAGAATCAGTGGTATCTGCATCAGTATAATAACACCCAGCACTATATAATGACACAGTAGTGACACTGGCACATGGGTATAGCCAGAGGAGGGCTGGTTATAGGGTCAGTGGTATCTGCATCAGTATAATAACACCCAGCGCTATATAATGACACAGTAGTGACACTGGCACATGGGTATAGCCAGATGAGGGCTGGTTATGGGATCAGTGGTATCTGCATCAGTATAATAACACCCAGCACTATATAATGACACAGTAGTGACACTGGCACATGGGTATAGCCAGATGAGGGCTGGTTATGGGATCAGTGGTATCTGCATCAGTATAATAACACCCAGCACTATATAATGACACAGTAGTGACACTGGCACATGGGTATAGCCAGAGGAGGGCTGGTTATAGGATCAGTGGTATCTGCATCAGTATAATAACACCCAGCACTATATAATCACACAGTAGTGACACTGGCACATGGGTATAGCCAGAAGAGGGCTGGTTATAGGATCAGTGGTATCTGCATCAGTATAATAACACCAAGCACTGTATAATGACACAGTAGTGACACTGGCACATGGGTATAGCCAGAAGAGGGCTGGTTATAGGATCAGTGGTATCTGCATCAGTATAATAACACCAAGCACTATATAATGACACAGTAGTGACACTGGCACATGGGTATAGCCAGAGGAGGGCTGGTTATAGGATCAGTGGTATCTGCATCAGTATAATAACACCCAGCACTGTATAATGACACAGTAGTGACACTGGCACATGGGTATAGCCAGAAGAGGGCTGGTTATAGGATCAGTGGTATCTGCATCAGTATAATAACACCAAGCACTATATAATGACACAGTAGTGACACTGGCACATGGGTATAGCCAGAGGAGGGCTGGTTATAGGATCAGTGGTATCTGCATCAGTATAATAACACCCAGCACTATATAATGACACAGTAGTGACACTGGCACATGGGTATAGCCAGAGGAGGGCTGGTTATAGGATCAGTGTATCTGCATCAGTATAATAACACCAAGCACTATATAATGACACAGTAGTGACACTGGCACATGGGTATAGCCAGAGGAGGGCTGGTTATAGGATCAGTGGTATCTGCATCAGTATAATAACACCCAGTGCTATATAATGACACAGTAGTGACACTGGCACATGGGTATAGCCAGAGGAGGGCTGGTTATAGGATCAGTGGTATCTGCATCAGTATAATAACACCCAGTGCTATATAATGACACAGTAGTGACACTGGCACATGGGTATAGCCAGAGGAGGGCTGGTTATAGGATCAGTGGTATCTGCATCAGTATAATAACAGCCAGCGCTATATAATGACACAGTAGTGACACTGGCACATGGGTATAGCCAGAGGAGGGCTGGTTATAGGGTCAGTGGTATCTGCATCAGTATAATAACACCAAGCACTATAAAATAATATTTTTAATTTAAAATGTACCTTGGTGTCCTTCACTAAGGTGTGTAATTTGGAAAATGTCCGCCACAGTCTTTGTCTGTGCCTATCCCTGCTTATGACCAGTAAAAAAATGGTGACAGTTTCACTGGAAACTAGTATTTCTTTTAATTAATAATAATTATCTTCAGATTTTTGTCATTATCTTCTATATACTAATTTAAAGGGACAGTAAACACCAAAAATATTATTGTTTAAAAAGATAGATAATCCCTTAATTACCTATTCCTCAGTTTTACATAACCAACACTGTTATAGAAATATACTTTTTACCTCTGTAATTACCTTGTATCTAAGCCTCTGCAGACTGTCCCCTTATTTCAGTTCTTTTGACATACTTGCATTTTAGCCTATCAGTGCCCTCTCTTAAGTAACTCCACGTGCGTGAGCACAAGGTTATCTAAATGGCACACATGAACTAGTGCTGTCTAGCAGTGACAAACTGTCAAATCCATTCAGATAAGAGGTGGCCTTCAAGTGCTTAGAAATTAGAATATGAGCCTACCTAGGTTTAGCTTTCAACAAAGAATACCAAGAGAGCAAAGCAAATATGATGATAAAAGTAAATTGAAAAATTGTTTTAAATGACATGTCCTATCTGAATCATAAAAGTTTCATTTGGACTTTACTGTCGCTTTAACCTAAAATGCTTTAAGAGTGGAAATATAAACTTTAAATACAATACAGTTATTACAAAAACAATTTTTACATTTTTATTTTTTATAAATATAATTAAAAATATTGTTGTATTCATATTATATACCTCATCTCCTATTCTGTCTTATTTTCTTTAATTTACACTATTAATTCTTTATAAATTATGGAATAGCTTCAATACAAATTATTCAGCAAAAAGAAGTAAATAAATAAAATCCTTTAAACATAGAAGTCTTTTCTAGGTTTACCCTTTCTGTTAGTACTGGAAATGGGTAGACTTGGTGGTCTGAATTGTTTATTTACATGATTTAGTGGCGTATTTAGGTTTTGTGCTGCCCTAGGCACTCAAAATGATGCTTCCCTCCCCCCATTAAGAATGAGCACAGCAGTGGTAAAAGGCTCTTAATGATGTTTTGTGTTTTTCATTAGGATACAATGTTGTAGCTTAAGGCTGTCATTCACCAGTATTTAGAATTTAATGGAAAATGTGCAAAAATATTAATCTCAGCCCCACCATATCTCTGTTGGCTACACGATACATAGATCAGAACACAATAAATGTAAATAATGTTTTGTGTGAAAGCTTCAGGCTTGTCTCAAGAGTGTTGAATTCCTCTAAACATTCATGTATAAAGATTTATGTCTGCTAAAGCAAATGGAGCTGTTGTTTGTACGTGTGTCTTTACTCATCTTTCTTTATACTAACTTCTGTGCACTCACAGGGCATGTAGGATAGATGCACTGTACTAGAGGAATAACTGTTTCATCCAGTTTAAACCTTAGCCTTTAAAACACAACCTGAGTAAAATATTAAAGGGTATTTTTTATAGGCAAATAAATTACATTCTAATCCTTAAGAGAATGTTATTTTAAGACTCAACCTTAGACTGCTGTGTGTTTTAACCCCCACAAAGGGTTAAATACAAAGTAGAAATACTGCTTGGGACTCACAGAGCACTGCTGGTACCAAATGGAAAACGCTGCTAATCCAATCAGTAGCGCTAGTTTAACATCTGAGTTGTGCAACTAGCGCTGCTTATTGGATCAGCACCGTTTTCTGCTCAGGATCAGCAATGCTCTGCGAGTCCTAAGCAGTATTTCTACTATGTGTTTAACCTCTTGTGGGAGTAAAATACACACTAGTCTGGGGTTGATATTCTTAAAATGACTTGCTCTAACAGATAAGGGCAAGTTTACATTCCTGTATTAATGGGGCTCATAGCCATTAAAACTAATGCTAAAAAAGTTAGCATCATGCACACAGTTCACAATAAGCATATTGATGACTTGTACTGTGCTTTTGTTAATTTACTCAAGATGTAACTTCCTCTATTACATATAAAGTGTCAAAATGCCCTTTACAATTAGTAAACTAGTTATGAAATATTTTTAAAACGTTAAAAAAACACACGTTTAAGATTATTATATATTAAAGTTATAAAGAATTTAAAATGATATAAAAGAGATAGCATTTTAAACCATTAAGATATATTAAATAAACTTAGGTTTATTACATAGGTGTAATGTTATTTGTCCTATATGTATGCATGACTATTATGGCTGAGTTGATTAAAAGTGAAGGTGTCTATTATACCATCAAGTTAGGATTTCTGAGCAACATTCAGTAAGACAAATTTGCTTCAAAAAATTACCAAGTTGCTAGACTTTAAATGAAAATGGTTTGATTCATTTTCACCCACAATTAACATCAGCAATTTTTACTCAGCCTAAATTTGTCTATTTAATAGGACACAATCATTTTAAAGCAACATGGGTCAGTGGAAATTCTATGATGTTGTATAGTGATGTCGCGAACATAAAATTTTGGGTTGGCGAACGTGAACTTCCGCAAAAGTTTGCGAACCGGCAAACCGCCATAGACTTCAATAGGCAGGCAAATTTTAAAACCCACAGGGACTCTTTCTGGCCACAATAGTGATGGAAAAGTTGTTTCAAGGGGACTAACACCTGGACTGTGGCGTGCCGGAGGGGGATCCATGGCAAAACTCCCATGGAAAATTACATAGTTGATGCAGAGTCTGGTTTTAATCCATAAATGGCATAAATCACCTAACATTTCTAAATTGTTTGGAATAACGTGCTTTAAAACATCAGATATGATGTTGTATCGATCAGGTAGTGTAAGGGTTACGCCCGCTTCACAGTGCACAGTGTAGGTGATATACCTGCCCTGACCCTGCTTTTTAGACCAGGTATCAGTGGTCAGATGGACCCTTGCCCCATCACTGTGTGCCAGACATTCCATTATAGCAGACTTATATGGCTTTGGCGTTGCTTTTTGGTAATTAGAAGGCTGCTAAATGCCACGTGTTTTATGCCCAGCAGTGAAGGGGTTAATTAGGGAGCATGTAGGGAGCTTGTAGAGTTAATTTTAGCTTAAAGTGTCAGTAAACCTTAAAAATAAAAATAATAGTGCAGAATTATATAACATTATACTAGCGCAAACTTTTTAAAACAAAATTTCCCCTTTGAATTTAAAAAAAATCCTGCTGTGATCTTCTGAGCGGGTCTGTTTTTTCAGTGAGAAACCTAAAATTGCGAAAAAAATATTTTTTTTCTAAATTTGATCGCATTTGGCGGTGAAATGGTGGCATTAAATATACCAAAATGGACCTGGATCAATACTTTGGGTTGTCTACTACACTACGCTTAAAGGGACAGTAAACCTTAAAAATAATGTTATATAATTCTGCACATAGTGCAGAATTATATAACATTATATTAGCGCAAAACGTTATAAAACAAAATTTCTCCTTTGAATTTTAAAAAAAACCTGCTGTTTTACAGACCCGCTCTCTGTGATCTTCTGAGCGGGTCTGTTTTTTTCAAACAGCGCATTGGGCCAGCTGTATACAGGGAGTGCAGAATTATTAGGCAAATGAGTATTTTGACCACATCATCCTCTTTATGCATGTTGTCTTACTCCAAGCTGTATAGGCTCGAAAGCCTACTACCAATTAAGCATATTAGGTGATGTACATCTCTGTAATGAGAAGGGGTGTGGTCTAATGACATCAACACCCTATATCAGGTGTGCATAATTATTAGGCAACTTCATTTCCTTTGGCAAAATGGGTCAAAAGATGGACTTGACAGGCTCAGAAAAGTCAAAAATAGTGAGATATCTTGCAGAGGGATGCAGCACTCTTAAAATTGCAAAGCTTCTGAAGCGTGATCATCGAACAATCAAGCGTTTCATTCAAAATAGTCAACAGGGTCGCAAGAAGCGTGTGGAAAAACCAAGGTGCAAAATAACTGCCCATGAACTGAGAAAAGTCAAGCGTGCAGCTGCCAAGATGCCACTTGCCACCAGTTTGGCCATATTTCAGAGCTGCAACATCACTGGAGTGCCCAAAAGCACAAGGTGTGCAATACTCAGAGACATGGCCAAGTTAAGAAAGGCTGAAAGACGACCACCACTGAACAAGACACACAAGCTGAAACGTCAAGACTGGGCCAAGAAATATCTCAAGACTGATTTTTCTAAGGTTTTATGGACTGATGAAATGAGAGTGAGTCTTGATGGGCCAGATGGATGGGCCCGTGGCTGGATTGGTAAAGGGCAGAGAGCTCCAGTCCAACTCAGACGCCAGCAAGGTGGAGGTGGAGTACTGGTTTGGGCTGGTATCATCAAAGATGAGCTTGTGGGGCCTTTTCGGGTTGAGGATGGAGTCAAGCTCAACTCCCAGTCCTACTGCCAGTTTCTGGAAGACACCTTCTTCAAGCAGTGGTACAGGAAGAAGTCTGCATCCTTCAAGAAAAACATGATTTTCATGCAGGACAATGCTCCATCACACGCGTCCAAGTACTCCACAGCGTGGCTGGCAAGAAAGGGTATAAAAGAAGAAAATCTAATGACATGGCCTCCTTGTTCACCTGATCTGAACCCCATTGAGAACCTGTGGTCCATCATCAAATGTGAGATTTACAAGGAGGGAAAACAGTACACCTCTCTGAACAGTGTCTGGGGGGCTGTGGTTGCTGCTGCACGCAATGTTGATGGTGAACAGATCAAAACACTGACAGAATCCATGGATGGCAGGCTTTTGAGTGTCCTTGCAAAGAAAGGTGGCTATATTGGTCACTGATTTGTTTTTGTTTTGTTTTTGAATGTCAGGAATGTATATTTGTGAATTTTGAGATGTTATATTGGTTTCACTGGTAAAAATAAATAATTGAAATGGGTATATATTTGTTTTTTGTTAAGTTGCCTAATAATTATGCACAGTAATAGTCACCTGCACACACAGATATCCCCCTAAAATAGCTATAACTAAAAACAAACTAAAAACTACTTCCAAAACTATTCAGCTTTGATATTAATGAGTTTTTTGGGTTCATTGAGAACATGGTTGTTGTTCAATAATAAAATTAATCCTCAAAAATACAACTTGCCTAATAATTCTGCACTCCCTGTAGTCACAGCTCGGCCCTCCGCACCATAGCACTAAGTGCAGCTCGCTCCTGCTCTGTCAGACAGCAGGAGCGAGCTGCACTTAGTGCTATGGCGCGGTCGGGCCGGGCCGTGACTATACAGCTGGCCCGATGCGCTGTTTGAAAAAAACAGACCCCCTCAGAAGATCACAGAGAGCGGGTCTGTAAAACAGCTTTTTAAAATTCAAAGGAGAAATTTTGTTTTATAACGTTTGCGCTAATATAATGTTATATAATTCTGCACTATGTGCAGAATTATATAACATTATTTTTAAGGTTTACTGTCCCTTTAAGTGTAGTGTAGTAGACAACCCAAAGTATTGATCTAGGTCCATTTTGGTATATTTAATGCCACCATTTCACCGCCAAATGCGATCAAATAAAAAAAAAATGTTCACTTTTTCACAAACTTTAGGTTTCTCACAGAAATTATTTTCAAACAAATTATGCAATTATGGCATAAATGGTTGTAAATGCTTCTCTGGGATCCCCTTTGTTCAGAAATAGCAGACTTATATGGCTTTGGTGTTGCTTTTTGGTAATTAGAAGGCTGCTAAATGCCACTGCGCACCACACGTGTTTTATGCCCAGCAGTGAAGGGGTTAATTAGAGAGCATGTAGGCAGCTTGTAAAGTTAATTTTAGCTTAAGTGTAGTGTAGTAGACAACCCAAAGTATTGATCTAGGCCCATTTTGGTACATTTAATGCCACCATTTCACCGCCAAATGCGATCAAATAAAAAAAAATTGTTCACTTTTTCACAAACTTTAGGTTTCTCACAGAAATTATTTACAAACAACTTATGCAATTATGGCATAAATGGTTGAAAATACTTCTCTGGGATCCCCTTTGTTCAGAAATAGCAGACTTATATGGCTTTGGCGTTGCTTTTTGGTAATTAGAAGGCTGCTAATGCTACTGCGCACCATACGTGTTTTATACCCAGCAGTGAAGGGGTTAATTAGCGAGCATGTAGGCAGCTTGTAGAGTTAATTTTAGCTTAAGCGTAGTGTAGTAGACAACCCAAAGTATTGATCTAGGCCCATTTTGGTATATTTCATGCCACCATTTCACCGCCAAATGCGATAAAATTTAACGAAAAAATGTTCACAATTTTACGTTTCTCACAGAAATTATTTACAAACAGTTTGTGCAATTATGGCACAAATGGTTGTAAATGCTTCTCTGGGATCCCCTTTGTTCAGAAATAGCAGACATATATGACTTTGGCGTTGCTTTCTGGTAATTAGAAGGCCGCTAAATGCTGCTGCGCATCACACGTGTATTATGGCTAGCAGTGAAGGGGTTAATTAGGTAGTTTGTAGGGAGCTTGCAGGGTTAATTTTAGCTTTAGTGTAGAGATCAGCCTCCCACCTGACACATCAGACCCCCTGATCCCTCCCAAACAGCTCCCTTCCCTCCCCCACCCCACAATTGTCCCCGCCATCTTAAGTACTGGCAGAAAGACTGCCAGTACTAAAATAAAAGGTTTTTAAAAAATTTTTTTAGCATATTTAAATATGCTGTGGTGTAGCATCCCCCCTTAGCCCCCAACCTCCCTGATCCCCCCCAAAACAGCTCTCTAACCCTCCCCATCTGCCTTATTGGCAGCCATCTTGGGTACTGGCAGCTGTCTGCTATTATTTCACAGTCAAAAAAGTGTTGTTTTTTTTAAATGTACACTACTGTTACACCAGATATGAGTGGTGTCACTGGGCAAGTGGGCACAGTATACGCTGTGAGCCTGACACACACGCTGGCAGGCAGGCAACTGCAATTAGATTACACAGGGAAAAAAAAAAAAAAGCAGACTGATGTTCTAGCCCTAAAAAGGGCTTTTTGGGGTGCTGTCCTTACAGCAGAGATCAGATGAGTCCTTCAGGACTGTAGTGGACACTGAATACACTAGCCTAGCTATCGATTTCCCTATTAAATCAGCAGCAGCTACACTGTCCCTCCTCTCACTAAGAATGCAGCTTCCGAATGAATCTAAAATGGATGCTGTCCAGGAGGTGGGAGGGTCTGGGAGGGAGGGTCTGCTGCTGATTGGCTGGAATGTGTCTTCTGACTGTGAGGTTCAGGGTCAAAGTTTACTCAATGATGAGGAATAGGGGGCGGATCGAACATCGCATATGTTTGCCGTCAGTGGCGAACGCGAACATGCTATGTTCGCCGGGAACTATTCGCCGGCGAACTATTCGCGACATCACTATGTATAGGGTTTCAAAAAGCACTCAAGTCATCACAGTTTGCTGCCCTATTATGCTTGTTGGGTTGAGGAGGAAGAGGGTAAAAATTACACTTCCAGCCTCTGTCCCATCCCACTTAGATACACCCTTTACTGTTTAGCAATGCCCTTGGTCCTCATGACTCCACTCATAGAACACCATTAACTCTGTCCATGGACCTTCATGACTCTCCAGCCTCCTGGCTCCAGCATAGATCTCTGCAGAGTAAATATTTGTATATGTGTGTATCTGGCAAATAATGTCATGTTCAACTTTGGAGTAAAAGTACACCCTCAATTTAGTCATTAAATACATAGTTATATGCAAAGTAATAATGCAATAACATAATTTATGTAAGAACTTACCTGATAAATTAATTTCTTTCATATTGGCAAGAGTCCATGAGATAGTGACGTATGGGATATACAATCCTACCAGAAGGGGCAAAGTTTCCCAAACCTCAAAATGCCTATAAATACACCCCTCACCACACCCCCAATTCAGTTTAATGAATAGCAAAGTAGTGGGGTGATAAAGAAAGGATTAAAAAGCATCAACAAAGGAATTTGGAAATAATTGTGCTTTATACAAAAAATCATAACCACCATAAAAAGGGTGGAACTCATGGACTCTTGCCAATATGAAAGAAATGAATTTATCAGGTAAGTTCTTACATAAATTATGTTTTCTTTCATGTAATTGGCAACAGTCCATGAGCTAGTGATGTATGGGATAGTAATACCCAAGATGTGGAACTCCACAGAAGAGTCACTAGAGAGGGAGAGATAAAATAATAACAGCCATTTTCCGCTGAAAAAAATAAATCCACAACCCAAAATATAAGTTTATTCTCATAATGAAAAGAAAAAACTCAAACATAAGCAGAGGAATCAAACTGAAACAGCTGCCTGAAAAACCTTTCTACCAAAAACTGCTTCCGAAGAAGCAAATACATCAAAACGGTAGAATTTAGTAAATGTATGCAAAGAAGACCAAGTTGCTGCTTTGCAAATATGATCAACTGAAGCTTCATTCTTAAAAGCTCACAAAGTGGAGACTGATCTAGTAGAATGAGCTGAAATTCTCTGAGGCGGGGCCTGACCCGACTCCAAATAAGCCTGATGAATCAAAAGCTTTAACCAAGATGCCAAGGAAATGGCAGAATCCTTCTGACCTTTCCTAGAACCAGAAATTTTAAGAAATAGACTAGAAGTCTTCCTGAAATCTTTAGTAGCTTCAACATAATATTTCACAGCTCTTACCACATCCAAAGAATGTAAGGATCTCTTCAAAGAATTCTTAGGATTAGGACACAAAGAAGGGAAAACAGTTTCTCTATTAATGTTGTTAGAATTCACAAGCTTAGGTAGAAATTTAAATGAAGTCCGCGTAACTGCCTTATCCTGATGGAAAATCAGAAAACGAGATTCACAAGAAAGAGCAGATAATTCGGAAACTCTTCTAGCAGAAGAGATGGCCAAAAGGAACAACACTTTCCAAGAAAGTAGTTTAATGTCCAAAGAATGCATAGGTTCAAATGGAGGAGCCTGTAAAGCTTTCAGAACCAAATTAAGACTCCAAGGAGGTGAAAGTGATTTAATGACGGGCTTAATACGAACTAAAGCCTGTACAAAATAATGAATATCAGGAAGCTTAGCAATCTTTCTGTGAAATAAAACAGAAAGAGCAGAGATTTGTCCCTTTAAGGAACTTGCAGACAAACCCTTATCCAAACCATCCTGTGGAAACTGTAAATTTATAGGAATTCTAAAAGAATGCCAGGAGAATTTATGAGAAGAACACCATGATATATGTCTTCTAAATTCGATAATAAATCTTCCTAGGAACAGATTGATGAGCCAAAAAAATGATTGCACCAAGAATGACGCAATAAACTTTGGCATTTTGCGCCCTCGCAAGCCTAATTTTGCTCACAAAATTTTATGAAAAAGCAGTCAATTGAAAAAAGACTATACCCCAGGTAAGAAAAATATTTTCCTATATATGTTTTTCTCCCAAATATGTAACTGATAGTCTGCAAAAGGAAATATACATATACCTAACTCATGGCAAATATAAGTACATTATATATATTTAGAACTTTATATTAATGCATAAAGTGCCAAATCATAGCTGAGAGTGTCTTAAGTAATGAAAACATACTTACCAAAAGACACCCATCCACATATAGCAGATAGCCAAACCAGTACTGAAACAGTTATCAGAAGAGGTAATGGAATATGAGAGTATATCGTCGATCTGAATAAGGAAGGTAGGAGATGAATCTCTACGACCGATAACAGAGAACCTATTAAATGGATCTCCCATGAGGAAAACCATAGAATTTAATAGGTGATACTCCCTTCACAACCCTCTGACATTCACTGTACTCTGAGAGGAATCGGGTTTAAAAATGCTAAGAAGCGCATATCAACGTAGAAATCTTAGCACAAACTTACTTCACCACCTCCATAGGAGGCAAAGTTTGTAAAAACTGAAATGTGGGTGTGATGAGGGGTGTATCTGAGGTTTGGGAAACTTTGCCCCTCCTGGTAGGATTGTATATCACATAGGTCACTTGCTCATGGACTCTTGCCAATTACATGAAAGAAAATAGCATACTCTATAACAGTGATGGCCAACTTCTTAACACATGGAGGCCACAGATCACTATTTTAGTAGAATCAAGGGCACAAATAAAATGAATAAGTACACACAAATAATAATATATTTCCTAAACATGTCCAGTGACACAGGCTCTTATTTAGGTAATGTTGCAGGGTACTTTCTATTTACTTTTCTTCCCTTTATAGAACTCTTTAGAGTTCTGGACATTTTGTTTGCCCATCACCAGAATTCCCCAAAGCACAACATTTTAGCTTTTGTTTTTTTTGGGCCACAACAACCATGGCACAGATTCAAAGTTTTGCTTTCCCCTAGTACTGAGGGCCGTATGTGGCCCCTGGGTCACCAAATGGCCATCATTGTCTTAAGTCATTATAGTACTTACTTATTGTAGTTTTTGTCCATTGAACTCCCTCTGATACTTAGCAAATTTATACTCACTTTTTGTATTTTTTTATTCCTACAGTATTGACATCATGAAAGGAACGTCTTTTGAACGGCGTGTCTTGTCTGTTTGTGTGTGTTTTTTCAGCGTAAACATTTTGTGCATTTAAAACAGTAGTGGTTCTAGATCTCACCCACCAATTCACACCTTTCATTTTTATAAAATGTCACTTCTTCTTCCCTTACCTACCATCTCATGGGTAAAGCACATTGCAGGGAATGTCTTGATATATAGAGAATGTGGCACCTTTGAGATTTTTGGAGTTGCTATGAAATAATTCTGCGTTCTTTGCACAGACAGAACCCTCTTAAAACCAGCAGTTCTTGAGTGAAAAATATAAACTAGTTTAAACTATGAAATATGATTATACGAATGTCAATTTACAGGCATGTGCTTTTTTTGTTATGAATGCAGATTCATGAACAGAACAAGGATATTCGTTTTGTTTTCAACAAACGAATATCCGAAAAAATGCACCATGAAATTTAAAGAAAACGTATACAATACTGACAAAATTCATCAGCATTCATTCATTTCCTTTTGATTTCCTTAGGGGTTAAAAATACTTACCTATAGCGTGCTGGAGAGCCGCGCTAATCTGATACTTCTTCACAGAGCAATAACAAGGCGCAATAACTGGAAGCTTTAAACGTGCAAAACTTCCTATTACCACCGCCCTAAACTCTGTGAAGAAGGGTTGGTATTAGCATGAGAGTTATTATCTGTATTAACAGGGAAGAGAAGACATTCTTCCATATACTTTTATCCTTTATTTTGTATAGTTTTTTGTGAACAGTATAACTATAAAGAGCCAGGCATGTGTAAATGTCCAGAGTACTATAAGGTAGCATATTTGTTCTCTTAGTATGTTTGTTCTCTTAGTGTTGTTTATTGAAAAGCATACCTACATAGGTTCAGAGCTGCACGCACCTTTTACAAAATGTGTCAATAGTGTCTGCAGCAATATCCCTAATAATTTTATTCATTGTTGCATACACTGCTGATCTACAATGCTCACAAATTATTAAAATAAGAGGATACCAAGTGAACAAAGTAAAGTTTTCATAAAGGCATAGATGTTTCCATTTTAAAACTTATTGTAGTGTTGTCAAACTTGGCACACAAGGGCTGTCCTACTTTCTCTGATTATACTAATATAAAGAATGTTTGATTTGGTAAACTTGTTCCTTCTCAAATAACAAGCATCCTGGGGGTCCATATCTATAAGGTAAATGGCGAGAACACAGTGGCCTAGATTTGGAGTTTGGCGTTAGCCGTGAAAACCAGCGTTAGAGGCTCCTAACGCTGGTTTTAGGCTACCGCCGGTATTTGGAGTCAGTGATTAAAGGGTCTAACGCTCACTTTTCAGCCGCGACTTTTCCATACCGCAGATCCCCTTACGTCAATTGCGTATCCTATCTTTTCAATGGGATCTTTCTAACTCCGGTATTTAGAGTCGTTTCTGAAGTGAGCGTTAGAGCTCTAACGACAAAACTCCAGCCGCAGGAAAAAAGCAGGAGTTAAGAGCTTTCTGGGCTAACGCCGGTTCATAAAGCTCTTAACTACTGTACCCTAAAGTACACTAACACCTATAAACTACCTATGTACCCCTAAACCGAGGTCCCCCACATCGCCGCCACTCGATTAAATTTTTTTAACCCCTAATCTGCCGACCGCCACCTATGTTATACTTATGTACCCCTAATCTGCTGCCCCTAACCCCGCCGACCCCTGTATTATATTTATTAACCCCTAACCTGCCCCCCACAACGTCGCCGCCAGCTACTTACAATAATTAACCCCTAATCTGCCGACCGCAAAGCGCCGCCACCTACGTTATCCTTATATACTCCTAATCTGCTGCCCCTAACACCGCCGACCCCTATATTATATTTATTAACCCCTAATCTGCCCCCCTCAACGTCGCCTCCACCTGCCTACACTTATTAACCCCTAATCTGCCGAGCAGACCTGAGCGCTACTATAATAAAGTTATTAACCCCTAATCCGCCTCACTAACCCTATCATAAATAGTATTAACCCCTAATCTGCCCTCCCTAACATCGCCGACACCTAACTTCAATTATTAACCCCTAATCTGACGACCGGAGCTCATCGCTACTATAATAAATGGATTAACCCCTAAAGCTAAGTCTAACCCTAACACTAACACCCCCCTAACTTAAATATAATTTAAATCTATCGAAATTAATTAACTCTTATTAAATAAATTATTCCTATTTAAAGCTAAATACTTACCTGTAAAATACATCCTAATATAGCTACAATATAAATTATAATTATATTGTAGCTATTTTAGGATTAATATTTATTTTACAGGGAACTTGGTAATTATTTTAACCAGGTACAATAGCTATTAAATAGTTAAGAACTATTTAATAGTTACCTAGTTAAAATAATTACAAAATTACCTGTAAAATAAATCCTAACCTAAGTTATAATTAAACCTAACACTACCCTATCAATAAATTAATTAAATAAAATACCTACAATTACCTACAATTAACCTAACACTACACTATCAATAAATAAATTAAATACAATTGCTACAAATAACTACAATTACATAAACTAACTAAAGTACAAAAAATAAAAAAGAACTAAGTTACAAAAAATAAAAAAATATTTACAAACATAAGAAAAATATTACAACAATTTTAAACTAATTACACCTACTCTAAGCCTCCTAATAAAATAACAAAGACCCCCAAAATAAACAAATGCCCTACCCTATTCTAAATTAATAGAGTTAAAAGCTCTTTTACCTTACCAGCCCTGAACAGGGCCCTTTGCGGGGCATGCCCCAAGAAAATCAGCTCTTTTGCCTGTAAAAAAAAACATACAATACCCCCCCAACATTACAACCCACCACCCACATACCCCTAATCTAACCCAAACCCCCCTTAAATAAACCTAACACTAAGCCCCTGAAGATCTTCCTACCTTGTCTTCACCATCCAGGTATCACCGATCCGTCCTGGCATCCGGTGCTGAAGAGGTCCAGAAGAGGCTCCAAAGTCTTCCTCCTATCCGGCAAGAAGAGGACATCCGGACCGGCAAACATCTTCTCCAAGCGGCATCTTCGATCTTCTTCCATCCGGTGCGGAGCGGGTCCATCTTGAAGCAGCCGACGCGGATCCATCCTCTTCTTCCGGCGTCTCCCGACGAATGACGGTTCCTTTAAGGGACGTCATCCAAGATGGCGTCCCTCGAATTCCGATTGGCTGATAGGATTCTATCAGCCAATCGGAATTAAGGTAGGAATATTCTGATTGGCTGATGGAATCAGCCAATCAGAATCAAGTTCAATCCTATTGGCTGATCCAATCAGCCAATCAGATTGAGCTTGCATTCTATTGGCTGATCGGAACAGCCAATAGAATGCGAGCTCAATCTGATTGGCTGATTGGATCAGCCAATAGGATTGAACTTGATTCTGATTGGCTGATTCCATCAGCCAATCAGAATATTCCTACCTTAATTCCGATTGGCTGATAGAATCCTATCAGCCAATCGGAATTCGAGGGACGCCATCTTGGATGACGTCCCTTAAAGGAACCGTCATTCGTCGGGAGACGCCGGAAGAAGAGGATGGATCCGCGTCGGCTGCTTCAAGATGGACCCGCTCCGCACCAGATGGAAGAAGATCGAAGATGCCGCTTGGAGAAGATGTTTGCCGGTCCGGATGTCCTCTTCTTGCCAGATAGGAGGAAGACTTTGGAGCCTCTTCTGGACCTCTTCAGCACCGGATGCCAGGACGGATCGGTGATACCTGGATGGTGAAGACAAGGTAGGAAGATCTTCAGGGGCTTAGTGTTAGGTTTATTTAAGGGGGGTTTGGGTTAGATTAGGGGTATGTGGGTGGTGGGTTGTAATGTTGGGGGGGGTATTGTATGTTTTTTTTTACAGGCAAAAGAGCTGATTTTCTTGGGGCATGCCCCGCAAAGGGCCCTGTTCAGGGCTGGTAAGGTAAAAGAGCTTTTAACTCTATTAATTTAGAATAGGGTAGGGCATTTTTTTATTTTGGGGGTCTTTGTTATTTTATTAGGGAGCTTAGAGTAGGTGTAATTAGTTTAAAATTGTTGTAATATTTTTCTTATGTTTGTAAATATTTTTTTATTTTTTGTAACTTAGTTCTTTTTTATTTTTTGTACTTTAGTTAGTTTATGTAATTGTAGTTATTTGTAGCAATTGTATTTAATTTATTTATTGATAGTGTAGTGTTAGGTTAATTGTAGGTAATTGTAGGTATTTTATTTAATTAATTTATTGATAGGGTAGTGTTAGGTTTAATTATAACTTAGGTTAGGATTTATTTTACAGGTAATTTTGTTATTATTTTAACTAGGTAACTATTAAATAGTTCTTAACTATTTAATAGCTATTGTACCTGGTTAAAATAATTACCAAGTTCCCTGTAAAATAAATATTAATCCTAAAATAGCTACAATATAATTATAATTTATATTGTAGCTATATTAGGATGTATTTTACAGGTAAGTATTTAGCTTTAAATAGGAATAATTTATTTAATAAGAGTTAATTAATTTCGTTAGATTTAAATTATATTTAAGTTAGGGGGGTGTTAGTGTTAGGGTTAGACTTAGCTTTAGGGGTTAATCCATTTATTATAGTAGCGATGAGCTCCGGTCGTCAGATTAGGGGTTAATAATTGAAGTTAGGTGTCGGCGATGTTAGGGAGGGCAGATTAGGGGTTAATACTATTTATGATAGGGTTAGTGAGGCGGATTAGGGGTTAATAACTTTATTATAGTAGCGCTCAGGTCCGCTCGGCAGATTAGGGGTTAATTATTGTAAGTAGCTGGTGGCGACGTTGTGGGGGGCAGGTTAGGGGTTAATAAATATAATATAGGGGTCGGCGGTGTTAGGGGCAGCAGATTAGGGGTACATAGGGATAATGTAAGTTGCGGCGGTTTACGGAGCGGAAGATTAGGGGTTAATAATATAATGCAGGGGTCAGCGATAGCGGGGGCGGCAGATTAGGGGTTAATAAGTGTAAGGGTAGGGGTGTTTAGACTCGGGGTACATGTTAGAGTGTTAGGTGCAGACGTAGGAAGTGTTTCCCCATAGGAAACAATGGGGCTGCGTTAGGAGCTGAACGCTGCTTTTTTGCAGGTGTTAGGTTTTTTTTCAGCTCAAACAGCCCCATTGTTTCCTATGGGAGAATCGTGCACGAGCACGTTTTTGAGGCTGGCCGCGTCCGTAAGCAACTCTGGTATCGAGAGTTGCATTTGCGGTAAAAATGCTCTACGCTCCTTTTTTGGAGCCTAACGCAGCATTTTTTGGGACTCTCGATACCAGAGTTAATTTTATGGTGCGGCCAGAAAAAAGCCTTCGTAGCGTTAACAGCCCATCTACCGCCAAACTCCAAATCTAGGCCAGTAAATGGTGAATGACCTGACTTCATCCTTACTTAGAGAAAGATAAGCACTCAACCAGAAATTAACAATGGCTTAGTAACTTGTTCTATGACAAGTCACCTCTAACTGTATCCCTAACAGTAAGAAAGGGAAACCAGATGAGGACTCCATGCTCACAGAGAGATACAACTGAACCTGGACCTTACTGTTAGTAAATGCTAAGAAGCAGAGCTAAACAGATCTCTTTAAATACCCTCAGAATTATAGGGTGGAGTACCTCCTAATTACTCACCTATGCAAACAATCTAATTGTTATCTAATTGCAATACTAAAAACCAGAATACAAAAGAATGTAAATTAACTCAAACCTTTAACTATTCAATTTCTGTAGTGAAACTAATTCACAGTTCAGGTCTACCACCTATAACTATTCAATTTCTGTAGTGAAACTAATTCACAGTTCAGGTCTACCACCTATAACTATTCAATTTCTGTAGTGAAACTAATTCACAGTTCAGGTCTAACACCTTTAACTATTCAATTTCTGTAGTGAAACTAATTCACAGTTCAGGTCTACCACCTATAACTATTCAATTTCTGTAGTGAAACTAATTCACAGTTCAGGTCTACCACCTATAACTATTCAATTTCTGTAGAGAAACTAATTCACAGTTCAGGTCTACCACCTTTAACTATTCAATTTCTGTAGTGAAACTAATTCACAGTTCAGGTCTACCACCTATAACTATTCAATTTCTGTAGTGAAACTAATTCACAGTTCAGGTCTACCACCTATAACTATTCAATTTCTGTAGTGAAACTAATTCACAGTTCAGGTCTACCACCTATAACTATTCAATTTCTGTAGTGAAACTAATTCACAGTTCCGGTCTACCACCTATAACTATTCAATTTCTGTAGTGAAACTAATTCACAGTTCAGGTCTACCACCTATAACTATTCAATTTCTGTAGTGAAACTAATTCACAGTTCAGGTCTACCACCTATAACTACTCAATTTCTGTAGTGAAACTAATTCACAGTTCAGGTCTACCACCTTTAACTATTCAATTTCTGTAGTGAAACTAATTCACAGTTCAGGTCTATCACCTATAAAAAAAACAAAAGAAACAAAAGAAAACAGTAAATATAAAGTTAATAGTTAATAGAAATACAAAATAGATTATCTGAAAGTACAAACTATTCAAGTAACATCAATTTAAAAGAGAAATGTTATATACCTCCTGAAATAACTGACATATCCTTATTTATTTGATCCTTTTTTAGCTTGATTCCTATGCTAAGAAGTCAGGTTCCTGATCGTACCTACACACTTTTATAGCACAATGTATTTTTTTTAACTTGGTGATTGCAGACATTATTGTGTTAATATGCAGAAAAACAATAATCCTGGTATTTATATCAAAGAGAACATGTCCCGTTCTTTATGCAAGAAAAGGTGTAGGACTATATAGTCAAAGATTAGCCCCCAACTTAACCTCTGTACCAGTGATATTTAGCATTGGGGTCAGCATATAGCAAAATGTTATGGTCTTACACCAGCCTAGTTAGAAGCATGTTTATGGTTAACTCATTTCTCATTTTGTATAGCTGGTGTTAATTTTTATGTCACTAATGATGGCATCAATGATGTCATCAACAGCACCACATTTGATGTCATCATTGATCCTGTTGATTTAGTCATGTAAAGCTTACAAAGGGGTGGGAATAATTTAAATTTGGAATTTACATATATACATGGAGGACATGTGATATGACTGAAGCCTTAAAGCATATTAAATAATTTAAAATGAATAGTAAAATATATTCTGACACATTTTAAAGTTAATCCAAGTTTAATGACCCCTGTATCATATGACAGCCATCAGCCAATCACAAGATACATGTATGTATATACTGTGCACATTTGCATATGCTCAGTATGAGCTGGAGCCTCATAATGTGTGCATTTTTTTTTTGATTGCATGCTTTATCTTATTCATGAAACTTTAATATTGACTTTAGTGTCCCTTTAAGTGATTTATAAGAGTTGAATTTCACAAAAATTTGAATAGGAAAACAAAGGTCACAACTTCAAGTTGGAGGACAGCAAATCAAGGGATGTTTGGCACAAGCATTCGTTTACAGAGGGTAGTTGGTACATAGTATAGACTTCTAATTAGTGATGTCCCGAACTGTTCGCCCGTGAACGGTTCACAGCAAACATAGCTTGTTCGCGTTCGCGGCTGCGGGCGAACACATGGCGATGTTCGATCCGCCCCCTATGTGTAATCATTGAGGAAACTTTGACCCTGTATGTCACAGCCGTCTGACACATTAGAGCCAATCAACATCAGACACTCCCTCACAGACCCTCCCAGCTACTCGGAAGCCGCCATTTTAGACTCATAACGACCTTGCTTTCTTAGTGAGAGGACGTGTTGTGTTTGTGCTCCTGACATTATAGGGAAATACATAGCTAGGCTAGTGTATTTAGTGTCCACTACAGTCCAGAAGGACTCCACTCATCTCTGCTGCAAGGATAGCACCCCAAAAAGCCCTTTTTAGGGCTATATTTTGTGCCGTTTTTTTTTTTTTTCCGTATTTTTATTAGCATTTGCCTGGCTTTCAGCCTGTGTGTTTAAGGCTCACAGCATATGCTGTGATTACGGCCACCACTGATATCTCCTTAACAACATTAGTTTAAATTTAACTAACCAAAAATTTTAATTATTTTGCTAGTGTAATTTTTTTTCATTTTCTATCAGGCCTGTGTCACACAGCATATACTCTGGTTCATTGCTCTGTGCCAGCCACCAGTGTTAATATCCGTTTATAACATTATTTTAAATTTAAAAAAAAAAATAAAAAAAAAATTGCTAGTGTAATCTAATTACATTTTCTATCAGGCCTGTGTCTGTCAGGCTCACTCAGCATTAATATACCTCATTTTTTTTCAGTCTTTTGGTTAATTGGTCTGTGCCAGGCAGCCACCACTCATATCTTCTTCACCTTAATTTAAATATAAAAAAAAAAAGTTTAAATTTTTTTGATAGTGTAATCTAATATCATTTTCTATCAGGCCTGTGTGTTTTGCTGATATACAGAGCCTACTGTATTTACTTGCTACCCTCCCTAGTCTATGAGCCACGACTCATATGTGTTTAACCTTTTTTTAATTCCCCCCCAAAAAAATAATTTAAATCATTTTTCTAGTTTAATCTAATAGTATTTTCTATCAGGCGTGTGTGTATCTGACTTACAGAGCCTACTGTTTTTAATAGCTGCCCTTCCAAGGCTATCAGCCACGACTCATATGTATGTGCTTAACCTTTTTCTTTAAATTCCCCCCAAAAAGTCTTTAAATCATTATGCTAGTGTAATCTAATTTTATTTTCTATCAGGCCTGTGTCTAACTGTCTATCTGACTTACACAGCATACTGTTGTTAATTGCTGCCCTACGTAGCAGCCAGCCAGTGCGACCACTCATATGTTTAAATATTATGCTAGTGTAATCTAACTTAATTTTCTATCAGGCCTGTGTTTTTGTCACTTACACAGCATACTGTGTTAAATTGCTGCCCTACCTACCATCCACGACTCATATCTTCCAGCCTGTGTGCCAGGCCCAACTAGCCAATTAGTGGCACCAATCATAATTCTTGTAACAGTTTAAAAAAAAAATCATAATTTTTTGTACTGCAAATATTCAGTCTACTAGTGCCATTGAATTGCAGTTTCCTCCTGCCTGCCAGCCTGTGTGCCAGGCACAAACTAGCCAATAAGTGCCACCAATCCTAGTTGTTGTAAAAGTATTGTTAATCTTTAAAATTCCAAATTGATTGCTTGTGATTCATCAGTTTGATCGTGCCATTGAATTGCACTTTCCTCCTGCCTGCCAGCGTGTTTTCCAGGCCCAACTAGCCAATTAGTGGCACCAATCATAATTCTTGTAACAGTATATAAAAAAATAAAAATCATAATTTTTTTGGACTGCAAATATTCAGTCTCCTAGTGCCATTGAATTGCATTTTCCTCCTGCCTGCCAGCCTGTGTGCCAGGCCGACTTTCAAAATATTTACACCAATCATATTTGTTGTCACAGTATTCTTAATAATGAAAAATTAAAATTTTTGGTAATTGTTCTGAATCCTCAGTTTGCTCGTGCCATTGAATTGCACTTTTCTCCTGCCTGCCAGCCTGTGTGCCAGGCCGACTTTCAAAATATTTACACCAATCATATATGTTGTCACAGTATTCTTAATAATTAAAAATTAAATTTTTTGGTAATAGTTGTTCTGAATCCTCAGTTTGCTCGTGCCATTGAATTGCACTTTCCTCCTGCCTTGCAGCCTGTGTGCCAGGCCCACCTAGCCAATTATTGCCAGCAATCATATTTCTTTTAACAGTATTGCAAAAATTGTCAATCATCCCTTTTTTGACTGTCAGTATTCAGTCTCCTAGTGTCCTTGAGTTGCATTTACCTCCTGCCTGCCAGCCTGTGTGCCAGGCCGTCTTGCCAACTATTTACACCAATCATAATTGTTGTCACAGTATTGTTACTAATTAAAATTAAACATTTTTTGATTGTTGATCTTAATCCTCAGTTTGCTCGTGCCATTGAATTGCACTTTTCTCCTGCCTGCCAGCCTGTGTGCCAGGCCTACTTTCAAAATATTTACACCAATCATATTTGTTGTCACAGTATTCTTAATAATTAAAAATGAACATTTTTGGTAATTGTTGTTCTGAATCCTCAGTTTGCTCGTGCCATTGAATTGCACTTTCCTCCTGCCTTGCAGCCTGTGTGCCAGGCCCACCTAGCCAATTATTCCCAGCAATCATATTTCTTTTAACAGTATTGCAAAAATTGTCAATCATCACTGTTTTGACTGTCAGTATTCAGTCTCCTAGTGTCCTTGAATTGCATTTACCTCCTGCCTTCCAGCCTTTTGTGCCAGGCCGTCTTGCCAACTATTTACACCAATCATAATTGTTGTCACAGTATTGTTACTAATTAAAATTAAAAGTTTTTTTATTCTTGTTCTTAATCCTCAGTTTGCTCGTGCCATTGAATTGCACTTTTCTCCTGCCTGCCAGCCTGTGTGCCAGGCCTACTTTAAAAATATTTACAACAATCATATTTGTTGTCACAGTATTCTTAATAATTAAAAATTAAAATTTTTGCTAATTGTTGTTCTGAATCCTCAGTTTGCTCGTGCCATTGAATTGCACTTTTCTCCTGCCTGCCAGCCTGTGTGCCAAGCCTACTTTCAAAATATTTACACCAATCATATTTGTTGTCACAGTATTCTTAATAATTAAAAATTAAAATTTTTGGTAATTGTTGTTCTGAACCCTCAGTTTGCTCATGCCATTGAATTGCACTTTCCTCCTGCCTTGCAGCCTGTGTGCCAGGCCCACCTAGCCAATTATTCCCAGCAATCATATTTCTTTTAACAGTATTGCAAAAATTGTCAATCATCACTGTTTTGACTGTCAGTATTCAGTCTCCTAGTGTCCTTGAATTGCATTTACCTCCTGCCTGCCAGCCTGTGTGCCAGGCCGTCTTGCCAACTATTCACACCAATCATAATTGTTGTCACAGTATTGTTACTAATTAAAATTAAAAAAAATTTGATTTGTTGATCTTAATCCTCAGTTTGCTCGTGCCATTGAATTGCGCTTTTCTCCTGCCTGCCAGCCTGTGTGCCAGGCCTACTTTCAAAATATTTACACCAATCATATTTGTTGTCACAGTATTCTTAATAATTAAAAATTAAAATTTTTGGTAATAGTTGTTCTGAATCCTCAGTTTGCTCGTGCCATTGAATTGCACTTTCCTCCTGCCTTGCAGCCTGTGTGCTAGGCCCACCTAGCCAATTATTCCCAGCAATCATATTTCTTTTAACAGTATTGCAAAAATTGTCAATCATCACTGTTTTGACTGTCAGTATTCAGTCTCCTAGTGTCCTTGAATTGCATTTACCTCCTGCCTGCCAGCCTTTTGTGCCAGGCCGTCTTGCCAACTATTTACACCAATCATAATTGTTGTCACAGTATTGTTACTAAATAAAATTAAAAGTTTTTTGATTCTTGTTCTTAATCCTCAGTTTGCTTGTGCCATTGAATTGCACTTTTCTCCTGCCTGCCAGCCTGTGTGCCAAGCCTACTTTCAAAATATTTACACCAATCATATTTGTTGTCACAGTATTCTTAATAATTAAAAATTAAAATTTTTGGTAATTGTTGTTCTGAACCCTCAGTTTGCTCGTGCCATTGAATTGCACTTTCCTCCTGCCTTGCAGCCTGTGTGCCAGGCCCACCTAGCCAATTATTCCCAGCAATCATATTTCTTTTAACAGTATTGCAAAAATTGTCAATCATCACTTTTTTGACTGTCAGTATTCAGTCTCCTAGTGTCCTTGAATTGCATTTAGCTCCTGCCTGCCAGCCTGTGTGCCAGGCCGTCTTGCCAACTATTCACACCAATCATAATTGTTGTCACAGTATTGTGACTAATTAAAATTAAAAAAAATTTGATTGTTGATCTTAATCCTCAGTTTGCTCGTGCCATTGAATTGCGCTTTTCTCCTGCCTGCCAGCCTGTGTGCCAGGCCTACTTTCAAAATATTTACAACAATCATATTTGTTGTCACAGTATTCTTAATAATTAAAAATTAAACTTTTTGGTAATAGTTGTTCTGAATCCTCAGTTTGCTCGTGCCATTGAATTGCACTTTCCTCCTGCCTTGCAGCCTGTGTGCCAGGCCCACCTAGCCAATTATTCCCAGCAATCATATTTCTTTTAACAGTATTGCAAAAATTGTCAATCATCACTGTTTTGACTGTCAGTATTCAGTCTCCTAGTGTCCTTGAATTGCATTTACCTCCTGCCTGCCAGCCTGTGTGCCAGGCCGTCTTGCCAACTATTTACACCAATCATAATTGTTGTCACAGTATTGTTACTAATTAAAATTAAAAAATTTTTGATTCTTGTTCTTAATCCTCAGTTTGCTCGTGCCATTGAATTACACTTTTTTCCAGCCTGCCAGCCTGTGTGCCACGCCGACTTTCAAAATATTTACACCAATCATATTTGTTGTCACAGTATTCTTAATAATTAAAAATTAAAATTTTTGGTAATTGTTGTTCTGAACCCTCAGTTTGCTCGTGCCATTGAATTACACTTTCCTCCTGCCTTGCAGCCTGTGTGCCAGGCCCACCTAGCCAATTATTGCCAGCAATCATATTTCTTTTAACAGTATTGCAAAAATTGTCAATCATCACTTTTTTGACTGTCAGTATTCAGTCTCCTAGTGTCCTTGAATTGCATTTACCTCCTGCCTGCCAGCCTGTGTGCCAGGCCGTCTTGCCAACTATTCACACCAATCATAATTGTTGTCACAGTATTGTGACTAATTAAAATTAAAAAAAATTTGATTGTTGATCTTAATCCTCAGTTTGCTCGTGCCATTGAATTGCGCTTTTCTCCTGCCTGCCAGCCTGTGTGCCAGGCCTACTTTCAAAATATTTACACCAATCATATTTGTTGTCACAGTATTCTTAATAATTAAAAATTAAACTTTTTGGTAATAGTTGTTCTGAATCCTCAGTTTGCTCGTGCCATTGAATTGCACTTTCCTCCTGCCTTGCAGCCTGTGTGCCAGGCCCACCTAGCCAATTATTCCCAGCAATCATATTTCTTTTAACAGTATTGCAAAAATTGTCAATCATCACTTTTTTGACTGTCAGTATTCAGTCTCCTTGTGTCCTTGAATTGCATTTACCTCCTGCCTGCCAGCCTGTGTGCCAGGCCGTCTTGCCAACTATTCACACCAATCATAATTGTTGTCACAGTATTGTTACTAATTAAAATTAAAAAAAATTTGATTTGTTGATCTTAATCCTCAGTTTGCTCGTGCCATTGAATTGCGCTTTTCTCCTGCCTGCCAGCCTGTGTGCCAGGCCTACTTTCAAAATATTTACACCAATCATATTTGTTGTCACAGTATTCTTAATAATTAAAAATTAAAATTTTTGGTAATAGTTGTTCTGAATCCTCAGTTTGCTCATGCCATTGAATTGCACTTTCCTCCTGCCTTGCAGCCTGTGTGCCAGGCCCACCTAGCCAATTATTGCCAGCAATCATATTTCTTTTAACAGTATTGCAAAAATTGTCAATCATCACTTTTTTGGCTGTCAGTATTCAGTCTCCTAGTGTCCTTGAATTGCATTTACCTCCTGCCTGCCAGCCTGTGTGCCAGGCCGTCTTGCCAACTATTTACACCAATCATAACTGTTGTCACAGTATTGTTACTAATTAAAATTAAAAAAAATTTGATTGTTGTTCTTAATCCTCAGTTTGCTCGTGCCGTTGAATTGCACTTTCCTCCTGCCTGCCAGCCTGTGTGCCAGGCCCAACTATCCAATTAGTGCCAGCAATCATATTTCTTTTAACAGTATTGCAAAATTTGTCAATCATCACTGTTTTGACTGTCAATCTGCAGTCTACTAGTGCCCTTGAATTGCATTTACCTCCTGCCTGCCAGCCTTTTGTGCCAGGCCGTCTTGCCAACTATTTACACCAATCATAATTGTTGTCACAGTATTGTTACTAATTAAAATGAAAAGTTTTTTGATTCTTGTTCTTAATCCTCAGTTTGCTCGTGCCATTGAATTGCACTTTTCTCCTGCCTGCCAGCCAGTGTGCCAGGCCTACTTTAAAAATATTTACAACAATCATATTTGTTGTCACAGTATTCTTAATAATTAAAAATTAAAATTTTTGCTAATTGCTGTTCTGAATCCTCAGTTTGCTCGTGCCATTGAATTGCACTTTCCTCCTTTCTTGCAGCCTGTGTGCCAGGCCCACCTAGCCAATTATTCCCAGCAATCATATTTCTTTTAACAGTATTGCAAAAATTGTCAATCATCACTGTTTTGACTGTCAGTAATCAGTCTCCTAGTGTCCTTGAATTGCATTTACCTCCTGCCTGCCAGCCTTTTGTGCCAGGCCGTCTTGCCAACTATTTACACCAATCATAATTGTTGTCACAGTATTGTTACTAATTAAAATTAAAAGTTTTTTTATTCTTGTTCTTAATCCTCAGTTTGCTCGTGCCATTGAATTGCACTTTTCTCCTGCCTGCCAGCCTGTGTGCCAAGCCTACTTTCAAAATATTTACACCAATCATATTTGTTGTCACAGTATTCTTAATAATTAAAAATTAAAATTTTTGGTAATTGTTGTTCTGAACCCTCAGTTTGCTCATGCCATTGAATTGCACTTTCCTCCTGCCTTGCAGCCTGTGTGCCAGGCCCACCTAGCCAATTATTCCCAGCAATCATATTTCTTTTAACAGTATTGCAAAAATTGTCAATCATCACTTTTTTGACTGTCAGTATTCAGTCTCCTAGTGTCCTTGAATTGCATTTACCTCCTGCCTGCCAGCCTGTGTGCTAGGCCGTCTTGCCAACTATTCACACCAATCATAAATGTTGTCACAGTATTGTTACTAATTAAAATTAAAAAATTTTTGATTGTTGATCTTAATCCTCAGTTTGCTCGTGCCATTTAATTGCGCTTTTCTCCTGCCTGCCAGCCTGTGTGCCAGGCCTACTTTCAAAATATTTACACCAATCATATTTGTTGTCACAGTATTCTTAATAATTAAAAATTAAAATTTTTGGTAATAGTTATTCTGAATCCTCAGTTTGCTCGTGCCATTGAATTGCACTTTCCTCCTGCCTTGCAGCCTGTGTGCCAGGCCCACCTAGCCAATTATTCCCAGCAATCATATTTCTTTTAACAGTATTGCAAAAATTGTCAATCATCACTGTTTTGACTGTCAGTATTCAGTCTCCTAGTGTCCTTGAATTGCATTTACCTCCTGCCTGCCAGCCTGTGTGCCAGGCCGTCTTGCCAACTATTTACACCAATCATAATTGTTGTCACACTATTGTTACTAATTAAAATTAAAACTTTTTTGATTCTTGTTCTTAATCCTCAGTTTGCTTGTGCCATTGAATTGCACTTTTTTCCAGCCTGCCAGCCTGTGTGCCAGGCCGACTTTCAAAATATTTACACCAATCATATTTGTTGTCACAGTATTCTTAATAATTAAAAATTAATTTTTTTGGTAATAGTTGTTCTGAATCCTCAGTTTGCTCATGCCATTGAATTGCACTTTCCTCCTGCCTTGTAGCCATTGTGCCAGGCCCACCTAGCCAATTATTCCCAGCAATCATATATCTTTTAACAGTATTGCAAAAATTGTCAATCATCACTTTTTTGACTGTCAGTATTCAGTCTCCTAGTGTCCTTGAATTGCATTTACCTCCTGCCTGCCAGCCTGTGTGCCAGGCCATCTTGCCAACTATTTACACCAATCATAATTGTTGTCACAGTATTGTTACTAATTAAAATTAAAAAAAAATTGATTGTTGTTCTTAATCCTCAGTTTGCTCGTTCCATTGAATTGCACTTTTCTCCTGCCTGCCAGCCTGTGTGCCAGGCCTACTTTCAAAATATTTACACCAATCATATTTGTTGTCACAGTATTCTTAATAATTAAAAATTAAACTTTTTGGTAATAGTTGTTCTGAATCCTCAGTTTGCTCGTGCCATTGAATTGCACTTTCCTCCTGCCTTGCAGCCTGTGTGCCAGGCCCACCTAGCCAATTATTCCCAGCAATCATATTTCTTTTAACAGTATTGCAAAAATTGTCAATCATCACTGTTTTGACTGTCAGTATTCAGTCTCCTAGTGTCCTTGAATTGCATTTACCTCCTGCCTGCCAGCCTGTGTGCCAGGCCGTCTTGCCAACTATTTACACCAATCATAATTGTTGTCACAGTATTGTTACTAATTAAAATTAAAAAAAATTTGATTCTTGTTCTTAATCCTCAGTTTGCTCGTGCCATTGAATTACACTTTTTTCCAGCCTGCCAGCCTGTGTGCCAGGCCGACTTTCAAAATATTTACACCAATCATATTTGTTGTCACAGTATTCTTAATAATTAAAAATTAAAATTTTTGGTAATTGTTGTTCTGAACCCTCAGTTTGCTCGCGCCATTGAATTGCACTTTCCTCCTGCCTTGCAGCCTGTGTGCCAGGCCCACCTAGCCAATTATTCCCAGCAATCATATTTCTTTTAACAGTATTGCAAAAATTGTCAATCATCACTTTTTTGACTGTCAGTATTCAGTCTCCTAGTGTCCTTGAATTGCATTTACCTCCTGCCTGCCAGCCTGTGTGCCAGGCCGTCTTGCCAACTATTCACACCAATCATAATTGTTGTCACAGTATTGTGACTAATTAAAATTAAAAAAAATTTGATTGTTGATCTTAATCCTCAGTTTGCTCGTGCCATTGAATTGCGCTTTTCTCCTGCCTGCCAGCCTGTGTGCCAGGCCTACTTTCAAAATATTTACACCAATCATATTTGTTGTCACAGTATTCTTAATAATTAAAAATTAAACTTTTTGGTAATAGTTGTTCTGAATCCTCAGTTTGCTCGTGCCATTGAATTGCACTTTCCTCCTGCCTTGCAGCCTGTGTGCCAGGCCCACCTAGCCAATTATTCCCAGCAATCATATTTCTTTTAACAGTATTGCAAAAATTGTCAATCATCACTTTTTTGACTGTCAGTATTCAGTCTCCTTGTGTCCTTGAATTGCATTTACCTCCTGCCTGCCAGCCTGTGTGCCAGGCCGTCTTGCCAACTATTCACACCAATCATAATTGTTGTCACAGTATTGTTACTAATTAAAATTAAAAAAAATTTGATTTGTTGATCTTAATCCTCAGTTTGCTCGTGCCATTGAATTGCGCTTTTCTCCTGCCTGCCAGCCTGTGTGCCAGGCCTACTTTCAAAATATTTACACCAATCATATTTGTTGTCACAGTATTCTTAATAATTAAAAATTAAAATTTTTGGTAATAGTTGTTCTGAATCCTCAGTTTGCTCATGCCATTGAATTGCACTTTCCTCCTGCCTTGCAGCCTGTGTGCCAGGCCCACCTAGCCAATTATTGCCAGCAATCATATTTCTTTTAACAGTATTGCAAAAATTGTCAATCATCACTTTTTTGGCTGTCAGTATTCAGTCTCCTAGTGTCCTTGAATTGCATTTACCTCCTGCCTGCCAGCCTGTGTGCCAGGCCGTCTTGCCAACTATTTACACCAATCATAACTGTTGTCACAGTATTGTTACTAATTAAAATTAAAAAAATTTGATTGTTGTTCTTAATCCTCAGTTTGCTCGTGCCATTGAATTGCACTTTCCTCCTGCCTGCCAGCCTGTGTGCCAGGCCCAACTATCCAATTAGTGCCAGCAATCATATTTCTTTTAACAGTATTGCAAAATTTGTCAATCATCACTGTTTTGACTGTCAATCTGCAGTCTACTAGTGCCCTTGAATTGCATTTACCTCCTGCCTGCCAGCCTTTTGTGCCAGGCCGTCTTGCCAACTATTTACACCAATCATAATTGTTGTCACAGTATTGTTACTAATTAAAATTAAAAGTTTTTTGATTCTTGTTCTTAATCCTCAGTTTGCTCGTGCCATTGAATTGCACTTTTCTCCTGCCTGCCAGCCAGTGTGCCAGGCCTACTTTAAAAATATTTACAACAATCATATTTGTTGTCACAGTATTCTTAATAATTAAAAATTAAAATTTTTGCTAATTGCTGTTCTGAATCCTCAGTTTGCTCGTGCCATTGAATTGCACTTTCCTCCTTTCTTGCAGCCTGTGTGCCAGGCCCACCTAGCCAATTATTCCCAGCAATCATATTTCTTTTAACAGTATTGCAAAAATTGTCAATCATCACTGTTTTGACTGTCAGTAATCAGTCTCCTAGTGTCCTTGAATTGCATTTACCTCCTGCCTGCCAGCCTTTTGTGCCAGGCCGTCTTGCCAACTATTTACACCAATCATAATTGTTGTCACAGTATTGTTACTAATTAAAATTAAAAGTTTTTTTATTCTTGTTCTTAATCCTCAGTTTGCTCGTGCCATTGAATTGCACTTTTCTCCTGCCTGCCAGCCTGTGTGCCAAGCCTACTTTCAAAATATTTACACCAATCATATTTGTTGTCACAGTATTCTTAATAATTAAAAATTAAAATTTTTGGTAATTGTTGTTCTGAACCCTCAGTTTGCTCATGCCATTGAATTGCACTTTCCTCCTGCCTTGCAGCCTGTGTGCCAGGCCCACCTAGCCAATTATTCCCAGCAATCATATTTCTTTTAACAGTATTGCAAAAATTGTCAATCATCACTTTTTTGACTGTCAGTATTCAGTCTCCTAGTGTCCTTGAATTGCATTTACCTCCTGCCTGCCAGCCTGTGTGCTAGGCCGTCTTGCCAACTATTCACACCAATCATAAATGTTGTCACAGTATTGTTACTAATTAAAATTAAAAATTTTTTGATTGTTGATCTTAATCCTCAGTTTGCTCGTGCCATTTAATTGCGCTTTTCTCCTGCCTGCCAGCCTGTGTGCCAGGCCTACTTTCAAAATATTTACACCAATCATATTTGTTGTCACAGTATTCTTAATAATTAAAAATTAAAATTTTTGGTAATAGTTATTCTGAATCCTCAGTTTGCTCATGCCATTGAATTGCACTTTCCTCCTGCCTTGCAGCCTGTGTGCCAGGCCCACCTAGCCAATTATTCCCAGCAATCATATTTCTTTTAACAGTATTGCAAAAATTGTCAATCATCACTGTTTTGACTGTCAGTATTCAGTCTCCTAGTGTCCTTGAATTGCATTTACCTCCTGCCTGCCAGCCTGTGTGCCAGGCCGTCTTGCCAACTATTTACACCAATCATAATTGTTGTCACACTATTGTTACTAATTAAAATTAAAACTTTTTTGATTCTTGTTCTTAATCCTCAGTTTGCTTGTGCCATTGAATTGCACTTTTTTCCAGCCTGCCAGCCTGTGTGCCAGGCCGACTTTCAAAATATTTACACCAATCATATTTGTTGTCACAGTATTCTTAATAATTAAAAATTAATTTTTTTGGTAATAGTTGTTCTGAATCCTCAGTTTGCTCATGCCATTGAATTGCACTTTCCTCCTGCCTTGTAGCCATTGTGCCAGGACCACCTAGCCAATTATTCCCAGCAATCATATATCTTTTAACAGTATTGCAAAAATTGTCAATCATCACTTTTTTGACTGTCAGTATTCAGTCTCCTAGTGTCCTTGAATTGCATTTACCTCCTGCCTGCCAGCCTGTGTGCCAGGCCATCTTGCCAACTATTTACACCAATCATAATTGTTGTCACAGTATTGTTACTAATTAAAATTAAAAAAAAATTGATTGTTGTTCTTAATCCTCAGTTTGCTCGTTCCATTGAATTGCACTTTTCTCCTGCCTGCCAGCCTGTGTGCCAGGCCTACTTTCAAAATATTTACACCAATCATATTTGTTGTCACAGTATTCTTAATAATTAAAAATTAAACTTTTTGGTAATAGTTGTTCTGAATCCTCAGTTTGCTCGTGCCATTGAATTGCACTTTCCTCCTGCCTTGCAGCCTGTGTGCCAGGCCCACCTAGCCAATTATTCCCAGCAATCATATTTCTTTTAACAGTATTGCAAAAATTGTCAATCATCACTGTTTTGACTGTCAGTATTCAGTCTCCTAGTGTCCTTGAATTGCATTTACCTCCTGCCTGCCAGCCTGTGTGCCAGGCCGTCTTGCCAACTATTTACACCAATCATAATTGTTGTCACAGTATTGTTACTAATTAAAATTAAAAAAATTTTGATTCTTGTTCTTAATCCTCAGTTTGCTCGTGCCATTGAATTACACTTTTTTCCAGCCTGCCAGCCTGTGTGCCAGGCCGACTTTCAAAATATTTACACCAATCATATTTGTTGTCACAGTATTCTTAATAATTAAAAATTAAAATTTTTGGTAATTGTTGTTCTGAACCCTCAGTTTGCTCGCGCCATTGAATTGCACTTTCCTCCTGCCTTGCAGCCTGTGTGCCAGGCCCACCTAGCCAATTATTCCCAGCAATCATATTTCTTTTAACAGTATTGCAAAAATTGTCAATCATCACTTTTTTGACTGTCAGTATTCAGTCTCCTAGTGTCCTTGAATTGCATTTACCTCCTGCCTGCCAGCCTGTGTGCCAGGCCGTCTTGCCAACTATTCACACCAATCATAATTGTTGTCACAGTATTGTGACTAATTAAAATTAAAAAAAATTTGATTGTTGATCTTAATCCTCAGTTTGCTCGTGCCATTGAATTGCGCTTTTCTCCTGCCTGCCAGCCTGTGTGCCAGGCCTACTTTCAAAATATTTACACCAATCATATTTGTTGTCACAGTATTCTTAATAATTAAAAATTAAACTTTTTGGTAATAGTTGTTCTGAATCCTCAGTTTGCTCGTGCCATTGAATTGCACTTTCCTCCTGCCTTGCAGCCTGTGTGCCAGGCCCACCTAGCCAATTATTCCCAGCAATCATATTTCTTTTAACAGTATTGCAAAAATTGTCAATCATCACTTTTTTGACTGTCAGTATTCAGTCTCCTTGTGTCCTTGAATTGCATTTACCTCCTGCCTGCCAGCCTGTGTGCCAGGCCGTCTTGCCAACTATTCACACCAATCATAATTGTTGTCACAGTATTGTTACTAATTAAAATTAAAAAAAATTTGATTTGTTGATCTTAATCCTCAGTTTGCTCGTGCCATTGAATTGCGCTTTTCTCCTGCCTGCCAGCCTGTGTGCCAGGCCTACTTTCAAAATATTTACACCAATCATATTTGTTGTCACAGTATTCTTAATAATTAAAAATTAAAATTTTTGGTAATAGTTGTTCTGAATCCTCAGTTTGCTCATGCCATTGAATTGCACTTTCCTCCTGCCTTGCAGCCTGTGTGCCAGGCCCACCTAGCCAATTATTGCCAGCAATCATATTTCTTTTAACAGTATTGCAAAAATTGTCAATCATCACTTTTTTGGCTGTCAGTATTCAGTCTCCTAGTGTCCTTGAATTGCATTTACCTCCTGCCTGCCAGCCTGTGTGCCAGGCCGTCTTGCCAACTATTTACACCAATCATAACTGTTGTCACAGTATTGTTACTAATTAAAATTAAAAAAATTTGATTGTTGTTCTTAATCCTCAGTTTGCTCGTGCCATTGAATTGCACTTTCCTCCTGCCTGCCAGCCTGTGTGCCAGGCCCAACTATCCAATTAGTGCCAGCAATCATATTTCTTTTAACAGTATTGCAAAATTTGTCAATCATCACTGTTTTGACTGTCAATCTGCAGTCTACTAGTGCCCTTGAATTGCATTTACCTCCTGCCTGCCAGCCTTTTGTGCCAGGCCGTCTTGCCAACTATTTACACCAATCATAATTGTTGTCACAGTATTGTTACTAATTAAAATTAAAAGTTTTTTGATTCTTGTTCTTAATCCTCAGTTTGCTCGTGCCATTGAATTGCACTTTTCTCCTGCCTGCCAGCCAGTGTGCCAGGCCTACTTTAAAAATATTTACAACAATCATATTTGTTGTCACAGTATTCTTAATAATTAAAAATTAAAATTTTTGCTAATTGCTGTTCTGAATCCTCAGTTTGCTCGTGCCATTGAATTGCACTTTCCTCCTTTCTTGCAGCCTGTGTGCCAGGCCCACCTAGCCAATTATTCCCAGCAATCATATTTCTTTTAACAGTATTGCAAAAATTGTCAATCATCACTGTTTTGACTGTCAGTAATCAGTCTCCTAGTGTCCTTGAATTGCATTTACCTCCTGCCTGCCAGCCTTTTGTGCCAGGCCTTCTTGCCAACTATTTACACCAATCATAATTGTTGTCACAGTATTGTTACTTATTAAAATTAAAAGTTTTTTTATTCTTGTTCTTAATCCTCAGTTTGCTCGTGCCATTGAATTGCACTTTTCTCCTGCCTGCCAGCCTGTGTGCCAAGCCTACTTTCAAAATATTTACACCAATCATATTTGTTGTCACAGTATTCTTAATAATTAAAAATTAAAATTTTTGGTAATTGTTGTTCTGAACCCTCAGTTTGCTCATGCCATTGAATTGCACTTTCCTCCTGCCTTGCAGCCTGTGTGCCAGGCCCACCTAGCCAATTATTCCCAGCAATCATATTTCTTTTAACAGTATTGCAAAAATTGTCAATCATCACTTTTTTGACTGTCAGTATTCAGTCTCCTAGTGTCCTTGAATTGCATTTACCTCCTGCCTGCCAGCCTGTGTGCTAGGCCGTCTTGCCAACTATTCACACCAATCATAATTGTTGTCACAGTATTGTTACTAATTAAAATTAAAAAAATTTTGATTGTTGATCTTAATCCTCAGTTTGCTCGTGCCATTGAATTGCGCTTTTCTCCTGCCTGCCAGCCTGTGTGCCAGGCCTACTTTCAAAATATTTACACCAATCATATTTGTTGTCACAGTATTCTTAATAATTAAAAATTAAAATTTTTGGTAATAGTTATTCTGAATCCTCAGTTTGCTCGTGCCATTGAATTGCACTTTCCTCCTGCCTTGCAGCCTGTGTGCCAGGCCCACCTAGCCAATTATTCCCAGCAATCATATTTCTTTTAACAGTATTGCAAAAATTGTCAATCATCACTGTTTTGACTGTCAGTATTCAGTCTCCTAGTGTCCTTGAATTGCATTTACCTCCTGCCTGCCAGCCTGTGTGCCAGGCCGTCTTGCCAACTATTTACACCAATCATAATTGTTGTCACACTATTGTTACTAATTAAAATTAAAACTTTTTTGATTCTTGTTCTTAATCCTCAGTTTGCTTGTGCCATTGAATTGCACTTTTTTCCAGCCTGCCAGCCTGTGTGCCAGGCCGACTTTCAAAATATTTACACCAATCATATTTGTTGTCACAGTATTCTTAATAATTAAAAATTAAATTTTTTGGTAATAGTTGTTCTGAATCCTCAGTTTGCTCATGCCATTGAATTGCACTTTCCTCCTGCCTTGTAGCCATTGTGCCAGGACCACCTAGCCAATTATTCCCAGCAATCATATATCTTTTAACAGTATTGCAAAAATTGTCAATCATCACTTTTTTGACTGTCAGTATTCAGTCTCCTAGTGTCCTTGAATTGCATTTACCTCCTGCCTGCCAGCCTGTGTGCCAGGCCATCTTGCCAACTATTTACACCAATCATAATTGTTGTCACAGTATTGTTACTAATTAAAATTAAAAAAAAATTGATTGTTGTTCTTAATCCTCAGTTTGCTCGTTCCATTGAATTGCACTTTTCTCCTGCCTGCCAGCCTGTGTGCCAGGCCTACTTTCAAAATATTTACACCAATCATATTTGTTGTCACAGTATTCTTAATAATTAAAAATTAAACTTTTTGGTAATAGTTGTTCTGAATCCTCAGTTTGCTCGTGCCATTGAATTGCACTTTCCTCCTGCCTTGCAGCCTGTGTGCCAGGCCCACCTAGCCAATTATTGCCAGCAATCATATTTCTTTTAACAGTATTGCAAAAATTGTCAATCATCACTTTTTTGACTGTCAGTATTCAGTCTCCTAGTGTCCTTGAATTGCATTTACCTCCTGCCTGCCAGCCTGTGTGCCAGGCCGTCTTGCCAACTATTTACACCAATCATAACTGTTGTCACAGTATTGTTACTAATTAAAATTAAAAAAAAATTGATTGTTGTTCTTAATCCTCAGTTTGCTCGTGCCATTGAATTGCACTTTCCTCCTGCCTGCCAGCCTGTGTGCCAAGCCCAACTATCCAATTAGTGCCAGCAATCATATTTCTTTTAACAGTATTGCAAAATTTGTCAATCATCACTGTTTTGACTGTCAATCTGCAGTCTACTAGTGCCCTTGAATTGCATTTTCCTCCTGCCTGCCTGCCTGCCTGTGTGCCAGTCCCAACTAGCCAATTAGTGCCACCAATCATATGTATTGTAACAGGAGACTGAAGACTGTGATTCTTCAGTCTCCTAGTGCCATTGAATTGCAGTTTCCTTTCTCCCAGCGTGTGTGCCAGACAGGCCCATTTGCCAACTGGTGCCAACAATCATATTTTTTGTCACAGTACTTTTAATATTTTAAAAAATTAACAATTTGTGATTTTTAAAACATCTGTCTTTTTTGTTGTTGTCAGTCTCACAGCGTATACTGTGCCCACTTTCACAGTGCCACCACTCATATAATTGGTGTAATAGTATTGTTAGTGTCCATTTTAAAAAAAATGACAGGCAGAGGCAGGCCACTCCGCAGGTTCCGTGGTGGTGGTCGTGGTGCTGTGATTCCTTTAGACCCTACAAATATGCACATTGTTCAGACGCCGGGTGCCAGGGGGGACGCGAAAAGTTCTGAGGAGGACCTAGTTGAATGGCTAAAACAGGACACCCAATCTTCTTCAGCTTCCCGCTGCTAGTCCTCCTAACCTTGATGCACCATCTACATCCAGCTGTGCTTTGGGCAGGTCTCAAGTGACCAGTGCCACTCCCCCGCCTGTCGCCACCACCAACACTAGCACCACAGCCGCTTCACTTGATCTGTCACAGGAGTTATTGACACATCAGTTGGAAGAAATGAGTGATGTGCAACCATCATTGACAGAGGATGTAGATAATAGTGATCAGTCTCAGTCAGGTAGCATTACCGACAGGGAGGTACGGTGTGATGCTGATGATGTTGTACCCGCTGCTGCTTCCTTTCTTGATGTGTCAGATACAAGTGAAGCGGTTGATGATGATGTGTCGGTGGATGTCACGTGGGTGCCTGCTAGAAGAGAAGAAGAAGAGGGGGAAAGTTCAGATGGGGAGACAGAGAGGAGGAGGAGACGATTTGGAAGCATGGGGAGGTCGTCTCAAGGAGCTAGTGGCACAGTCAGACAGCATGCATCGGCACCCGGGGTCAGCCAGACAGCACGCCGACATCCATCAACGCATGCTGTTGCCACCACCAGAATGCCGTCATCGCAGAGCTCAGCAGTGTGGCATTTTTTTTGTGTGTCTGCCTCTGACAACAGCAATGCCATTTGCAACCTGTGCCAAAAGAAACTGAGTCGTGGGAAGTCCAACACCCACCTAGGTACAACTGCTTTGCGAAGGCACATGGTCTCCTATCACAAAGGCCGATGGGAAGAACACATGAGTAGAAGCAGCACACAAAGTGAAAGCCGCCCTCCTCCTCCTGCTCCAGCATCTTCAGCCACGTCAACCAGTGCTGTCCTCCTTGCCCCCTCTCAACCATCCTCCACTCAGTCTCTCTTACGTAGCAGTTCCTGGTCATCTGCCCACAGTCAGCTGTCTGTCAAGGACATGTTTGAGCGTAAGAAGCCAATTTCTCAAAGTCACCCCCTTGCCCGGCGTCTGACAGCTGGCTTGTCTGAACTCTTAGCCCGCCAGCTTTTACCATACAAGCTGGTGGAGTCTGATGCTTTCAAAAAATTTGTATCTATTGGGACACCGCAGTGGAAGATACCTGGCAGAAATTTCTTTTCACAAAAGGCAATCCCAAACCTGTACTCTGTTGGGAGAAAGGAAGTTATGGCATGTCTGGCACACAGCATTGGGGCAAGGGTCCATATGACCACGGATAGCTGGTCTGCAAAGCATGGTCAGGGCAGGTATATCACCTACACTGCGCATTGGGTAAACCTGCTGACTTCTGACAAGCATGGAATGCGTGGCTCTGCAGAAGAGTTGGTGACACCGCCACGACTTGCAGGCAGGCCTGCTGCTACCTCCTCTACTCCTCCTACTCCATCCTCTTCCATAACCTCTTCCTCGGCTGAGTCCTCTTAAACTTCTGCATCTTGCTCTACATCTATGGCACCCCCCCAGCTCCCCAGGTACTATGCTACATCCCGGGTACGGCAGTGTCTCGCCGTCTTGGGGTTGACTTGCCTGAAAGCGCACCAGCACTCCTGACCGCCCTGAACGCACAGGTGGATCAGTGGCTGACTCCGCACCAACTGGAGATTGGCAAGGTTGTTTCTGACAATGGAAGTAATTTGGTGGCGGCATTGAAATTGGGCAAGTTGATACATGTGCCGTGCATGGCACATGTGTGTAATCTAATTGTACAACTATTTGTCCATAAGTACCCAGGCTTACAGGACGTCCTGAAGCAGGCCCGGAAGGTGTGTGGCCATTTCAGGCGTTCCTACATGGCCATGGCGCACTTGTCCGATATCCAGCGTCGAAACAACCTGCCAGTGAGGCGCTTGATTTGCGACAGCCCTACACGGTGGAATTCAACACTCCTAATGTTTGACCGCCTGCTCCAACAAGAAAAGCTGTTAATGAGTATTTGTATGACCGGGGTGCTAGGACAGCCTCTGGGGAGCTGGGGATATTTCTTTCATGTAATTAGCAAGAGTCCATGAGCTAGTGATGTATGGGATATACATTCCTACCAGGAGGGGCAAAGTTTCCCAAACCTCAAAATGCCTATAAATACACCCCTCACCACACCCACAATTCAGTTTTACAAACTTTGCCTCCTATGGAGGTGGTGAAGTAAGTTTGTGCTAGATTCTACGTTGATATGCGCTCCGCAGCAAGTTGGAGCCCGGTTTTCCTCTCAGCGTGCAGTGAATGTCAGAGGGATGTGAGGAGAGTATTGCATATTTGAATGCAGTGATCTCCTTCTACGGGGTCTATTTCATAGGTTCTCTGTTTTCGGTCGTAGAGATTCATCTCTTACCTCCCTTTTCAGATCGACGATATACTCTTATTTATATACCATTACCTCTGCTGATTTTCGTTTCAGTACTGGTTTGGCTTTCTACAAACATGTAGATGAGTGTCCTGGGGTAAGTAAATCTTATTTTCTGTGACACTCTAAGCTATGGTTGGGCACTTTATTTATAAAGTTCTAAATATATGTATTCAAACATTTATTTGCCTTGACTCAGAATGTTCAACATTCCTTATTTTCAGACAGTCAGCTTCATATTTGGGTTAATGCATTTGATTCAATCATTTTTTCTTACCTTAAAAATTTGACTTTTTTTCCCTGTGGGCTGTTAGGCTCGCGGGGGCTGAAAATGCTTCATTTTATTGCGTCATTCTTGGCGCGGACTTTTTTGGCGCAAAAAATCTTTTCTGTTTCCGGCGTCATACGTGTCGCTGGAAGTTGCGTCATTTTTTGACGTCCTTTTGCGCCAAAAATGTCGGCGTTCCAGATGTGGCGTCGCTTTTGTCTCCACATTATTTCAGTCTCATTTTTTCTTTGCTTCTGGTTACTAGAAGCTTGTTTATTGGCATTTTTTCCCATTCCTGAAACTGTCATTTAAGGAATTTGATCAATTTTGCTTTATATGTTGTTTTTTCTCTTACATATTGCAAGATGTCTCACGTTGCATCTGAGTCAGAAGATACTTCAGGAAAATCGCTGTCTAGTGCTGGAACTACCAAAGCTAAGTGTATCTGCTGTAAACTTTTGGTAGCTATTCCTCCGGCTGTTGTTTGTATTAATTGTCATGACAAACTTGTTAAAGCAGATAATATTTCCTTTAGTAATGTACCATTGCCTGTTGCAGTTCCCTCAACATCTAAGGTGCAGAATGTTCCTGATGACATAAGAGATTTTGTTTCTGAATCCATCAAGAAGGCTATGTCTGTTATTTCTCCTTCTAGTAAACATAAAAAATCTTTTAAATCTTCTCTCTCTAAAGATGAATTTTTAAATGAACATCATCATTCTGATTCTGATGACTCTTCTGGTTCAGAGGATTCTGTCTCAGAGATTGATGCTGATAAATCTTCATATTTATTTAAAATGGAATTTATTCGTTCTTTACTTAAAGAAGTACTAATTGCTTTAGAAATAGAGGATTCTGGTCCTCTTGATACTAATTCTAAACGTTTAGATAAGGTATTTAAATCTCCTGTGGTTATTCCAGAAGTTTTTCCTGTTCCTAATGCTATTTCTGAAGTAATTTCCAGAGAATGGGATAAATTGGGTAATTCATTTACTCCTTCTAAACGTTTTAAGCAATTATATCCCGTACCGTCTGACAGATTAGAATTTTGGGACAAAATCCCTAAAGTCGATGGGGCTATTTCTACCCTTGCTAAACGTACTACTATTCCTACGTCAGATGGTACTTCGTTTAAAGATCCTTTAGATAGGAAAATTGAATCCTTTCTAAGAAAAGCTTATCTGTGTTCAGGTAATCTTCTTAGACCTGCTATACCTTTGGCTGATGTTGCTGCAGCTTCAACTTTTTGGTTGGAGACTTTAGCACAACAAGTAACAGATCATGATTCTCATAATATTATTATTCTTCTTCAGCATGCTAATAATTTTATCTGTGATGCCATTTTTGATATTATCAGAGTTGATGTCAGGTTTATGTCTCTAGCTATTTTAGCTAGAAGAGCTTTATGGCTTAAAACTTGGAATGCTGATATGGCTTCTAAATCAACTCTACTTTCCATTTCTTTCCAGGGTAACAAATTATTTGGTTCTCAGTTGGATTCCATTATCTCAACTGTTACTGGTGGGAAAGGAACTTTTTTACCACAGGATAAAAAATCTAAGGGTAAAAACAGGGCTAATAATCGTTTTCGTTCCTTTCGTTTCAACAAAGAACAAAAGCCTGATCCTTCATCCTCAGGAGCAGTTTCAGTTTGGAAACCATCTCCAGTCTGGAATAAATCCAAGCCTTCTAGAAAGGCAAAGCCTGCTTCTAAGTCCACATGAAGGTGCGGCCCTCATTCCAGCTCAGCTGGTAGGGGGCAGGTTACGTTTTTTCAAAGAAATTTGGATCAATTCTGTTCACAATCTTTGGATTCAGAACATTGTTTCAGAAGGGTACAGAATTGGTTTCAAGATGAGACCTCCTGCAAAGAGATTTTTTCTTTCTCGTGTCCCAGTAAGTCCAGTGAAAGCTCAAGCATTTCTGAATTGTGTTTCAGATCTAGAGTTGGCTGGAGTAATTATGCCAGTTCCAGTTCTGGAACAGGGGATGGGGTTTTATTCAAATCTCTTCATTGTACCAAAGAAGGAGAATTCCTTCAGACCAGTTCTGGATCTAAAAATATTGAATCGTTATGTAAGGATACCAACGTTCAAAATGATAACTGTAAGGACTATCTTGCCTTTTGTTCAGCAAGGGCATTTTATGTCCACAATAGATTTACAGGATGCATATCTGCATATTCCGATTCATCCAGATCATTATCAGTTCCTGAGATTCTCTTTTCTGGACAAGCATTACCAGTTTGTGGCTCTGCCGTTTGGCCTAGCTACAGCTCCAAGAATTTTTACAAAGGTTCTCGGTGCCCTTCTGTCTGTAATCAGAGAACAGGGTATTGTGGTATTTCCTTATTTGGACGATATCTTGGTACTTGCTCAGTCTTTACATTTAGCAGAATCTCATACGAATCGACTTGTGTTGTTTCTTCAAGATCATGGTTGGAGGATCAATTCACCAAAAAGTTCATTGATTCCTCAGACAAGGGTAACCTTTCTGGGTTTCCAGATAGATTCAGTGTCGATGACTCTGTCTTTAACAGACAAGAGACGTCTAAAATTGATTTCAGCTTGTCGAAACCTTCAGTCACAATCATTCCCTTCGGTAGCCTTATGCATGGAAATTCTAGGTCTTATGACTGCTGCATCGGACGCGATCCCCTTTGGTCGTTTTCACATGCGACCTCTTCAGCTCTGTATGCTGAATCAATGGTGCAAGGATTACACAAAGATATTTCAATTAATATCTTTAAAACCGATTGTACGACACTCTCTAACGTGGTGGACAGATCACCATCGTTTAATTCAGGGGGCTTCTTTTGTGCTTCCGACCTGGACTGTAATTTCAACAGATGCAAGTCTCACAGGTTGGGGAGCTGTGTGGGGATCTCTGACGGCACAAGGAGTTTGGGAATCTCAGGAGGTGAGATTACCGATCAATATTTTGGAACTCCGTGCAATTTTCAGAGCTCTTCAGTCTTTGCCTCTTCTGAAGAGAGAATCGTTCATTTGTTTTCAGACAGACAATGTCACTACTGTGGCATACATCAATCATCAAGGAGGGACTCACAGACCTCTGGCTATGAAAGAAGTATCTCGAATTCTGGTTTGAGCGGAATCCAGCTCCTGTCTAATCTCTGCGGTTCATATCCCAGGTATAGACAATTGGGAAACGGATTATCTCAGTCGCCAAACGTTGCATCCGGGCGAATGGTCTCTTCACCCAGAGGTATTTCTTCAGATTGTTCAAATGTGGGAGCTTCCAGAAATAGATCTGATGGCGTCTCATCTAAACAAGAAACTTCCCAGGTATCTGTCCAGATCCCGGGATCCTCAGGCGGAAGCAATGGATGCATTATCACTTCCTTGGAAGTATCATCCTGCTTATATCTTTCCGCCTCTAGTTCTTCTTCCAAGAGTAATCTCCAAGATTCTGAAGGAATGCTCGTTTGTTCTGCTGGTAGCTCCGGCATGGCCTCACAGGTTTTGGTATGCGGATCTTGTCCGGATGGCCTCTTGCCATCCGTGGACTCTTCCGCTACGACCAGACCTTCTGTCGCAAGGTCCTTTTTTCCATCAGGATCTCAAATCCTTAAATTTAAAGGTATGGAGATTGAACGCTTGATTCTTGGTCAAAGAGGTTTCTCTGACTCTGTGATTAATACTATGTTACAGGCTCGTAAATCTGTATCCAGAGAGATATATTATAGAGTCTGGAAGACTTATATTTCTTGGTGTCTTTCTCATCATTTTTCTTGGCATTCTTTTAGAATTCCGAGAATTTTACAGTTTCTTCAGGATGGTTTAGATAAAGGTTTATCCGCAAGTTCTTTGAAAGGACAAATCTCTGCTCTTTCTGTTCTTTTTCACAGAAAGATTGCTAATCTTCTTGATATTCATTGTTTTGTACAAGCTTTGGTTCGTATAAAACCTGTCATTAAGTCAATTTCTCCTCCTTGGAGTTTGAATTTGGTTCTGGGGGCTCTTCAAGCTCCTCCGTTTGAACCTATGCATTCATTGGACATTAAATTACTTTCTTGGAAAGTTTTGTTCCTTTTGGCAATCTCTTCTGCCAGAAGAGTTTCTGAATTATCTGCTCTTTCTTGTGAGTCTCCTTTTCTGATTTTTCATCAGGATAAGACAGTGTTGCGAACTTCTTTTGAATTTTTACCTAAAGTTGTGAATTCTAACAACATTAGTAGGGAAATTGTGGTTCCTTCATTATGTCCTAATCCTAAGAATTCTAAGGAGAAATCATTGCATTCTTTGGATGTTGTTAGAGCTTTGAAATATTATGTTTAAGCTACTAAGTCTTTCCAAAAGACTTCTAGTTTATTTGTTATCTTTTCTGGTTCTAGAAAAGGCCAGAAAGCTTCTGCCATTTCTTTGGCATCTTGGTTGAAATCTTTAATTCATCTTGCCTATGTTGAGTCGGGTAAATCTCCGCCTCAAAGGATTACAGCTCATTCTACTAGGTCAGTTTCTACTTCCTGGGCGTTTAGGAATGAAGCTTCGATTGATCAGATTTGCAAAGCAGCAACTTGGTCCTCTTTGCATACTTTTACTAAATTCTACCATTTTGATGTATTTTCTTCTTCTGAAGCAGTTTTTGGTAGAAAAGTACTTCAGGCAGCGGTTTCAGTTTGAATCTTCTGCTTATGTTTTTCATTAAACTTTATTTTGGGTGTGGATTATTTTCAGCAGGAATTGGCTGTCTTTATTTTATCCCTCCCTCTCTATGGACTCTTGCGTGGAAAGATCCACATCTTGGGTAATCATTATCCCATACGTCACTAGCTCATGGACTCTTGCTAATTACATGAAAGAAAACATAATTTATGTAAGAACTTACCTGATAAATTCATTTCTTTCATATTAGCAAGAGTCCATGAGGCCCGCCCTTTTTTTGGGGTGGTTATGATTTTTGTATAAAGCACAATTATTCCAATTTCTTATTTTATATGCTTTCGCACTTTTTTATCACCCCACTTCTTGGCTATTCGTTAAACTGAATTGTGGGTGTGGTGAGGGGTGTATTTATAGGCATTTTGAGGTTTGGGAAACTTTGCCCCTCCTGGTAGGAATGTATATCCCATACATCACTAGCTCATGGACTCTTGCTAATATGAAAGAAATGAATTTATCAGGTAAGTTCTTACATAAATTATGTTTTTTGCCAAATTACTGGACGCTCATGCGCAATGCCTGTAGGCTCATGTGTCCTTTTGAGGATGTGACAAACCTTGTCAGTCGCACTGAAGGCACCATCAGCGACATCATACCATTTGTTTTCTTCCTGGAGCGTGCCCTGCGAAGAGTGCTGGATCAGGCCGTAGATGAGCGTGAAGAGGAAGAGTTGTGGTGTCCATCACCCCCACAAACAGCCTTATCAGCATCGCTTGCTGGACCTGCGGCAACGCAGGAAGAGGATTGTGAGGAAGAGGAGTCAGAGGAGGAATGTGGCTTTGAGGAGGAGGAGGAGGAGGAAGACAGAGCACAACAGGCATCCCAGGGTGTTCGTTGTTGTCACCTGTCTGGTACCCATGGTGTTGTACGTGGCTGGGGGGAAGAAGATACCCTCAGTGAGATCAGTGAGGACGAGGAACGGGACATGATTAGCTCAGCATTCAACCTTGTTCAAATGGGTTCTTTCATGCTGTCGTGCCTGTTGAGGGACCCTCGTATAAAAAAGCTGAAGGAGAACGACCTGTACTGGGTGTCCACGCTCCTCGACCCCTGGTATAAGCATAAAGTGCCTGAAATGTTACCAAATTCCCGCAAGTCGGAAAGGATGGAGCAATTTAAGAATAAATTAAAAACTATGCTTTACACAGCGTATAAGGGTGATGTCACAGCACCACGGGAATGTAACAGGGGAAGAGATGAAATTAATCCTCCTCCTCCTCCTCCCACGACCACGGCGGCAAGGACAGGACGCTTTCCTGACGTCTTGTTGATGGAGGACATGCGTACCTTTTTAACTCCCATGCATCATCAGAGCCTTTCGGGATCCAGCCTTAGAGAAAGACTCAACCGACAGGTAGCAGACTACCTAGCTTTATCTGCGGATCTCGACACTCTCAGGAGCGATGGACCCCTTGACTACTGGGTGTGCAGGCTTGACTTGTGGCCTGAGCTATCCCAATTTGCAATGGAACTTCTGGCCTGCCCTGCTTCAAGTGTCCTGTCCGAAAGTACTTTCAGTGCAGCAGGAGGTTTTGTCACTGAGAAGAGAAGTCGCCTAGGTCAAAAAAGCCTTGACTGTCTCACTTTTATAAAAATGAATGAGGGATGGATCCCGAAGGGACTGACATTGGAAGATACATTTGATTAAAAAAGGCCTGATGATGAGATGAGCTGGCTTGGGCTACAACTGGTACACAGGCTGGCCTTTTTTTTTTTTTTATAAAGCCGGAGGACTTGCTTGACTTATCCGCCAACAACTAGTGTTCAATCCACAAGCTTTTAGGGCACTTTATAAATGTTTTACAAACATCAATTTTTCTGGCCGCTGCTACAGCAGTTGCTACAACAATACCCAAATTTTTCAGTCATTTGTACATTCCTAATTTTTCTGGCCTCTGCTGCTGCTCTGTGGGTACAAAACTCAAATAAAAAAAATAAGGCACATAACAGTGATTAAACTGTTACGAATAGTACAACTTAGCACACCACTCATATCTGGTGGACCATTAAATTGAACGCGCATTGCCCCAAATTTGAAGGAGGAGGACCGACCGAGCATCTTTATCCATCTCTTGGTTGCTCTAAATTATCTCTGTGTTCTATCTATGCCATAACTGTACTCTATTGTGCAAAAGGGTGGCATATGTGGTGTTTCATGCTGTTGTGCCTGTTGCGGGTCGTGGCCCATGGTATAAAAAGGCTGAAGGAGAACGACCTGTAATGGGTGCCCCAGCAAATTTTTAGAAAAATGTTCCCGGTTCCTCTCAATTATCTCCGGGTTTCTAAAATGGATGCCATACCTGTACTCGCTTGTGCAAAAGGATGGCATATGTGGTGGTGTTTCCTGCAGTTGTTTCTGTACCCTCTTATAAAAAGGCTGAAGGAGAACGACCTGGAGTGGGTGTCCAAGTATGGTTTTTTGGGCAATTTCACGTTACCAAACAATTATCTCTTTGTTTCTAAAATCAATGCCGTACCAGTACTCTATTGTTCAAAAGGATGCCATATGTTTTCTTTCCTGCTGGTGTTTTGTTTGAGGGTCCTGGACCCTCTTATAAAAAGGCCTAAGGAGAAAGAAGTGTACTGGGTGTCCACTCAATGTTTTTTTCTATTTCCCATTTGCCCAAAATTATCTCTGGGTTTGTAAAATCAATGCTATACCTGTACTCTATTGTTCAAAAGGATGCCATATGTTCTCTTTCCTGCTGGTGTTTTTTTTTGAGGGTCCTGGACCCTCTTATAAAAAGGCCTAAGGAGAAAGAAGTGTACTGGGTGTCCACTCAATGTATTTTTCTATTTCCCATTTGACCAAAATTATCTCTGGGTTTGTAAAATCAATGCTGTACCTGTACTCTATTGTTCAAAAGGATGCCATATGTCCTCTTTCCTGCTGGTGTTTTGTTTGAGGGTCCTGGACCCTCTTATAAAAAGGCCTAAGGAGAAAGAAGTGTACTGGGTGTCCACTCAATGTTTTTTTCTATTTCCCATTTGCCCAAAATTATCTCTGGGTTTGTAAAATCAATGCTGTACCTGTACTCTATTGTTCAAAAGGATGCCATATGTCCTCTTTCCTGCTGGTGTTTTGTTTGAGGGTCCTGGACCCTCTTATAAAAAGGCCTAAGGAGAAAGAAGTGTACTGGGTGTCCACTCAATGTATTTTTCTATTTCCCATTTGACCAAAATTATCTCTGGGTTTGTAAAATCAATGCTGTACCTGTACTCTATTGTTCAAAAGGATGCCATATGTCCTCTTTCCTGCTGGTGTTTTGTTTGAGGGTCCTGGACCCTCTTATAAAAAGGCCTAAGGAGAAAGAAGTGTACTGGGTGTCCACTCAATGTTTTTTTCTATTTAGAAACATAGAAACATAGATATTGACGGCAGATAAGAGCCATAGGCCCAGCAAGTCTGCCCCACCTTACCTAACAGTATAAACTTATCTAGTTCGTAGGATAGCCCTATGCTTGTCCCATGCATTTTTAAAGTCCCCCACAGTGTTTGTTGCTACTACCTCTTGAGGAAGTTTATTCCATAAATCAATCACTCTTTCTGTAAAGAAGTGCTTCCTCAAATTACTCCTGAATCTACTACCCTTTAGCTTGAGCTCATGACCCCTTGTTCTTGAATTTTCCATTTTATGTAAAATACCCACAGCCTCAGTTTTACTAAACCCTTTAAATTTCCCTTTAAATTTCCCATTTGCCCAAAATTATCTCTGGGTTTGTAAAATCAATGCTATACCTGTACTCTATTGTTCAAAAGGATGCCATATGTTCTCTTTCCTGCTGGTGTTTTTTTTGAGGGTCCTGGACCCTCTTATGAAAAGGCCTAAGGAGAAAGAAGTGTACTGGGTGTCCACTCAATGTATTTTTCTATTTCCCATTTGACCAAAATTATCTCTGGGTTTGTAAAATCAATGCTGTACCTGTACTCTATTGTTCAAAAGGATGCCATATGTCCTCTTTCCTGCTGGTGTTTTGTTTGAGGGTCCTGGACCCTCTTATAAAAAGGCCTAAGGAGAAAGAAGTGTACTGGGTGTCCACTCAATGTTTTTTTCTATTTCCCATTTGCCAAAAATTATCTCTGGGTTTGTAAAATCCATGCTGTACCTGTACTCTATTGTTCAAAAGGATGCCATATGTCCTCTTTCCTGCTGGTCTTTTGTTTGAGGGTCCTGGACCCTCTTATAAAAAGGCCTAAGGAGAAAGAAGTGTACTGGGTGTCCATCGAATCATTTGTTTGATTCAAATTCCCGGTTGCAACAAATTATCTCCGGGTTTCTAAAATCAATGCCTTTCCTGTAATCTAATTTTCAAAAGGATGCCATATGTCCTCTTTCCTGCTGCTGGTTTTGTTGAGGGTCCTGGAGCCTCTGCTAAAAAGGCCTAAGGATAAATAAGTGTACTGGGTGTCTAATCAATGTTTTTTTAGGTTGCAACAAATTATCTCTGGGTTTCTAAAATCAATGCCTTAAATGTAATCTGTTGTTCAAAAGGATGCCATATGTCCTCTTTCCTTTTTATTTTTTTATTTTTTTTCTCTGTAGTTTTGTTTATTTTAGAAAATGTAATGCACTTATAGGTTCACTAAGATTATGACTTTGCACACTGCCATTTTCCATGCAGCATTTTGACATGTCGTGTGATATGACTAGAAGAATGGTATGTTTTGAATCTGCTGAGCATAATAATAATAATAAAAAAAAAAATTAATTTAATTTAACTTGAGTTACTAACTGAAGCATGACTTCAGGAGTCAGGCGTGGTCCTAGGTAGTGGTTGTTAGCAGATTCTTTTCACTGCAAATTGCAATTGCCACAGCGTGCATAAAATGTGCGTCACCTCTCCAAATCTTACTTTTTAATGCCAATTGAAATTGCCACAGCTTGCACAACAGTAAATAAAATGTGCGTCACCACAGTCTCCAAATCTGATGTCAAATGTATACAAAAAGACTGATAAAGTATTCCTTTCGGGATGCAAAGAGATGGCTACCGGAACACTCCAGGAACTTCCCAAGAGTCGCTGTCTTGTGTTTATGGTGATGTTGGAGACATCTCTGTGTTGTGTACAGGGAAACCAAAAATCCTCTCCATCTCTGTGCACAACAGGACGTCTTCCTTGTCATCCATAAGCACAGGAAATTGCTGGCATTTTCATTGCTTCAAGAAGTTCAGCTTTTGTGGCGATAGTACAGACTTTAATAAACTATGATTTCCTACCATACTCAAGACAATCTTGTAGTTCAAGCTTATGACTTGCTGTGGGAAACAGTGGCCTGTCCATACCAGGAAGATTTAGACAGAAGTAACGATCTCTGCTTGCAGGTGACACATTTTTAGCGTCAATCATCAAAGGGGTTGCGTGCAGAATATGGCAGATGGCCCCTTATTCACATGTTTGTCCAGAGCCACAACATTTTCAAACAGCCAGAAGAAAGGTCGGTTCTCACCAGCCTTAAGTCACGCTTTATTTACCAAATGCTGATATTCAAAAAATAGACAAACAGTGCCTTAAAAAAGACATTTGCGATATGGATTCACCAGAGCAAGGTCATTGCAAGTACTTCCCACGATAACAAATTCAAAATGCCACAACTCCACAATCTTCCCCTTCACATTATTATTGTCACACTCCCTTGTACTCCTATGCCCAGCTCCCTGCTCTTGTTTTTGTTGAGGGTCCGGGACCCTCTTATAACAAGGCAAAAGGATAAAGAAGTGTACTGGGTGTCCAATCAATGTTTTTTTTGATTTGCCAGTTGCAACAAATTATCTCTGGGTTTCTAAAATCAATGCCTTACCTGTCATCTATTGTTCAAAAGGATGCCATATGTCCTCTTTCCTGCAGTTGTTTCTGTCGATGGTCCTGGACCCTCTGCTAAAAAGTCCTAAGGATAAAGAAGTGTACTGGGTGTCCAATCAATGTTTTTTTCTATTTCCCGGTTCATATAAATTATCTCAGGGATTCTTAAATCAATGCCTTACCTGTAATTAATTGTTCAAAAGGATGCCATATGTCCTCTTTCATGCTGTTGTTTCGGTTGAGGCTCCGGGACCCTCTTATAAAAAAGCCTAAGGATAAAGAAGTGTACTGGGTGTCCAATCAATTTTTTTTTCTATTTCCTCTTCATATAAATTATCTCAGGGATTCTAAAATCAATGCCTTAACTGTAATCAATTGTTCAAAAGGATGCCATATGTCCTCTTTCCTGCTGTCGTTTCTGTTGAGGGTCCGGGACCCTCTTATAAAAAGGCCTAAGGATAAAGAAGTGTACTGGGTGTCCAATCATTTTTTTTTCTATTTCCCTGTTCATATAAATTATCTCAGGGATTCTAAAATCAATGCCTTAACTGTAATCAATTGTTCAAAAGGATGCCATATGTGCTCTTTCATGCTGTTGTTTCTGTTGAGGCTCCGGGACCCTCTTATAAAAAGGCCTAAGGAGAAAGAAGTGTACTGGGTGTCCACTCAATGTATTTTTCTATTTCCCATTTGACCAAAATTATCTATGGGTTTATAAAATCAATGCCTTACCTGTCATCTATTGTTCAAAAGGATGCCATATGTCCTCTTTACTGCTGTCGTTTCTGTTGAAGGTCCGGGACACTCTTATAAAAAGGCCTAAGGATAAAAAAGTGTACTGGGTGTCCAATGAATGTTTTTTTCTATTTCCCATTTGCCAAAAATTATCTCTGGGTTTCTAAAATCAATGATGTACCTGTACTCTATTGTTCAAAAGGATGCCATATGTCCTCTTTCCTGCTGTTGTTTTTGTTGAGGATCCGGAACACTCTTCTAAAAAGGCCAAAGGAGAACGACCTGTACTGTACTGGGTGTCCAATCCTGTTTTTGTTTTCAATTTCACGGTTCATAATAAATATCGCCATGTAACTAAAATCAATGCCATACCTGTACTCTATTGTTCAAAAGGATGGCATATGTGGTGTTTCATTCTGTTGTGGCTGTTGAGGGTCGTGGCCGTGGGACAGCGTATAAAACGACTGAAGGAGAACGACCTGTACTGCCTTGCTGCTCCTTTTAGGAAGGCCAGCTCTTTGCATACATGCCCACAGACTCTGTAACGCATGCCTCTTTTAGGGAGAGGTGCAGCCATAATGCAGGGTCAGAACCTCTGCCTGCAACTGTTATACTCGATTTTGTGAAAGGAAGTAACCTTACCATGGTTCCCTGCACACACGTATTGTTGTTATATTTTGGTGAGGGTAATCATGATGGCCATGTAGACCACCCCCGAGAGGCATGGAAGTAAGGGATGAGATGAAAGTGCTAAGAATAGTACAACTTGAAAACAAAGAGTTAGCCATGGGTGTTAGTGCAAGACCGCTTGGCTTTTTTTGGACTTTGGGTGCGGCTAATCATGCAGGCCATATAGAGCTGCCACCATTTGGTGTTGTATCATCTATTAAACTAATAAGAACAGAACTACCAAAATACAGCCAATGAAGGGCCTTATGAAGACTGAGCCAAGGTTGTATTGTAGTATTTGGTTTGGCTAATCATGATGGCCATGTAGGCCACCACCGAGAGTCCTGGAAGTAACAGGGATGATGAGATGAAAGTGCTAAGAATAGTATTACTTGAAACAACCGAGTTAGCCATGGGTGTTAATCCAAGACCTCTTGGCTATATTTTTGTTTTGGGTGCGGCTAATCATGCAGGCCATATAGAGCTGCCACCATTCGGTGTTGTATCAGCTATTAAACTAATAAGAACAGTACTACCAAAATACAGCCAATGAAGGGCCTTATGAAGACTGAGCCAAGGTTGGATTGTAGTATTTGGTTTGGCTAATCATGATGGCCATGTAGACCACCACCGAGAGTCCTGGAAGTAACAGGGATGACATGAAAGTGCTAAGAATAGTACTACTTGAAACAACCGAGTTAGCCATGGGTGTTAATCCAAGACCACTTGGCTTTATTTTTGTTTTGGGTGCGGCTAATCATGCAGGCCATATAGAGCTGCCACCATTAGGTGTTATATCATCTATTAAACTAATAAGAACAGAACTACCAAAATACAGCCAATGAAGGGCCTTATGAAGACTGAGACAAGGTTGTATTGTAGTATTTGGTTTGGCTAATCATGATGGCCATGTAGGCCACCACCGAGAGTCCCGGAAGTAACAGGGATGATGAGATGAAAGTGCTAAGAATAGTACTACTTGAAACAACCGAGTTAGCCATGGGTGTTAATCCAAGACCGCTTGGCTTTATTTTTGTTTTGGGTGCGGCTAATCATGCAGGCCATATAGAGCTGCCACCATTCGGTGTTGTATCATCTATTAAACTAATAAGAACAGAACTACCAAAATACAACCAATGAAGGGCCTTATGAAGACTGAGCCAAGGTTGTATTGTAGTATTTGGTTTGGCTAATCATGATGGTCATGTAGGCCACCACCGAGAGTCCTGGAAGTAACAGGGATGATGAGATGAAAGTGCTAAGAATAGTACTACTTGAAACAACCGAGTTAGCCATGGGTGTTAATCCAAGACCTCTTGGATTTATTTTTGTTTTGGGTGCGGCTAATCATGCAGGCCATATAGAGCTGCCACCATTCGGTGTTGTATCAGCTATTAAACTAATAAGAACAGTACTACCAAAATACAGCCAATGAAGGGCCTTATGAAGACTGAGCCAAGGTTGGATTGTAGTATTTGGTTAGGCTAATCATGATGGCCATGTAGACCACCACCGAGAGTCCTGGAAGTAACAGGGATGATGAGATGAAAGTGCGAAGAATAGTACTACTTGAAACAACCGAGTTAGCCATGGGTGTTAATCCAAGACCGCTTGGCTTTTTTTTGGTTTGGGTGCGGCTAATCATGCAGGCCATATAGAGCTGCCACCATTCGGTGTTGTATCAGGTATTAAAATAATAAGAACAGTACTACCAAAATACAGCCAATGAAGGGCCTATGAAGACTGAGCAAAGTTTGGATTGTAGTATTTTGTTAGGCTAATCATGATGGCCATGTAGACCACCCCCAAGAGGCCTGAAAGTAACAGGGATGAAAGTGCTAAGAATAGTACTAATTGAAACAACAGAGTTAGCCATGGGTGTTAGTCTAAGACTGCTTGGCTTTTTTTTGGGTTTGGGTGCGGCTAATCATGAAGGCCAGATAGACCTGCCACCATTCGGTGTTGTAACAGGTATTAAACTGCTAAGAACAGTACTACTGAACACAACCTAGTTAGTTACCATGGGTCCCAGAGCATATGTTTTGTTATTATTTTTTGTATTTTGTAAGGGTAATCATGCAGGCCATATAGAACTCCACCAATAGGGTGAGTAACAGGTATTGAAATGTTAAGAACAGTACTACTTAACACAAAGTTAACATGGGTCCTAGAGCATATGTCTTATTATTATATTTTGTTAGGGTAATCATGCAGACCTTATAGACCTCCCCCGATAGGGTGAGTAACAGGTATTAAAATGCTAAGAAGAGTACTACTTTACACAACCTAGTTACCATGGGTGCCAGACCGCATGTCTTGTTATTCTATTTTGTAAGGGTAATCATGCAGGCCATATAGACCTCCCCAGATAGGGTGAGTAACAGGTATTAAAATGCTAAGAACAGTACTAATTAACACAAGCTAGTTACCATGGGTCCCACACCGCGTGTCTTGTTGTTATACTTTGTCAGGGTAATCATGCAGGCCATATAGACCTCCCCCAAAAGGGTGTAACAGGTATTAAAATGCTAAGAACAGTACAAATTAACACAACCTAGTTACCATGGGTCACAGACCCAGAGCAGATGTCTTATTATATTTTGTATGGGTAATCATGCAGGCCGTATAGACCTCCCATGATAGGGTGAGTAACAGGTATTAAAATGCTAAGCGAGTAATACTTAACACAACCTAGTTACCATGGGTCCCAGACCGCATGTTTTGTTATTATATTTTGTAAGGGTAATCATGCAGGCCATATAGACCTCCCCTAACAGGTATTAAAATGCAAAGGAAATTACTACTTAACACATACTAGTTACAATGGGTCCCAGACCGCATGTTTTTTAATTATATTTTGTAAGGGTAATCATGCAGGCCATATAGACCGCCACCGATAGGGTGAGTAACAGCTATTAAAATGCTAAGGACATTACTACTTAACACAACATAGTTACCATGGGTCCAAGACCCAGAGCAGATGTCTTATTATTATATTTTGTATGGGTAATCATCCAGGCCGTATAGACCTCCCCAAATAGGGGGAGTTACAGAGATTAAAGTGCTAAGAATGGAACTACTTAAAACAGAACCTAGTTAACATGGGTCCCAGACCGCATGTCTTATTATTATATTTTTTCAGGGTAATCAGGCAGGCCATATAGACCTCCCCCAATAGGGGGGTAACAGGGATTAAAGTGCTAAGAAAAGTACTAATTAAAACAAGCTAGTTACCATGGGTCCAACACTGTGTGTCTTGTTGTTATACTTTGTCAGGGTAATCATGCAGGCCATATAGACCTCCCTTGATAGGGGGAGTAACAGGGATTACAGTTCTAAGAATAGTACTACTTAAACACAACCTAGTTACCATGGGTCCCAGACCAGATGTTTTCTTATTATACTTTGTCAGGCTAATCATGCAGGCCATATAGAACTCCAACAAAAGGGTGGGTAAGAGGGATTCAAGTGATAAGAAAAGTTTTACTTAACACAACAAAATTACCATGGGTCCCAGAACGCGTGTCTTGTTGTTATACTTTGTCAGGCAGTGATGTGCAGTCACTAGAGGCAGGTGAGGCAGTGCTTCACCTCTCATATGGGCAAAAATAAATATTTTTTTTTATTGGCTTTAAAAAAAATAAAAAAAATGCTATTTTTTCCCCCCAGCATTTTTTTTTTCACAGCTACATGTTGTGCAATGGAGAGGCACAAGCAGGTCTGCCCACCATTACACAACATGCTGCGCCATCTACTGGATGAAAGTGGTTAAGATCATTGCATGGCCCATTATCTGATTATTTGAGGCAGTCCCATTTGGGCTGACCCAATCCAGTGAGAGGCATTAGTAAGTGGAATTTAGGGTTGGGGCTGGATGTTAAATCATATAAAACAAAACAAAAAGGGAAAAAAAACAACTTTCATTTAGTTTGTTGCTGTCCTGTGAAGCTGACAGCTTTGCTAAAGTGAAAAAGAGAGTTCTGTTCTTCCCCTCTAAGTGCAGTGGAATGTTCCACTGTCACTTCCTGAATCCTTAATACAGAGCAGGAAAGGGAGAGAGGAAGAGAGAGAGCAGTGTTTCAGCCATATTTTATTGTAGTAAGTGCTGCAGCCGTAGATTTTACTGAAATGGATTCTGTTAGTGAAAATGATAATTTAATGAATGTGGTTTAGTGTTTTTGTTGAATTGTGTTCAGATACAGCTCATTAACAGGGGGGACAGTAAGTGAGCATAACCCAATACTTACAGGAAGTCAAAGGGTCAATTCAAATTTAAATCCATAATTTAAAACCCAGAGTTTGAAGTTAAGTGTGCAGTGTCCACATTATTTAAATTAAAGTTTTTGACATTGAATATTGCTAAGCCTCCCTTTTTCATGGTTATTTGATTTAATTAGGTACAAACACCATATATGTTATGTCTGTTCAGTCAGAGGATACAGTATCTATTTTTATTTGTCTCTGTGTCTCCATTTATTTAAAGACTGCTGTTAACTTGTAATTCACAAATCAATTGAAAGCTGTTGCATTGTGTTTTTAATATGTGCTGCTTTTATACAAGTTTATATTAATAAAAGGAGATAATGAGTCATTTAAAAAATATATGTAATTATTGCAGTTAAATGTTTTTAGAAATAATACCACTGTAAAGTAACTGGTTAAACACATAGTCAAAGGGAGACATTTAAAATTAAACTTTCATGATTGAGGTAGAGCATGCTTTTTTAATAGACTTTTCTAGTTATTTATATTTTGAGAATTAGCATCAACTGTTACTGGCCCCATGTCAGCAAATCAAATTAGTTTTTGAAAGGAACATGAAAATCATAATTACATTTCCATCATTCAGATAGAAATTGCACACAAAAAAACACAAAAAACTTTCTATTTTACTTTTATTATTATGTACTTCATTCTTTTGGTATCCTTTGGTGTCCTTTGTTGAAGAGCATACCTAAGTGGGATGTGCACGTGCATATGAACACCATATTGCAGCAGCTGTGTTGGCAGTATTGATAACTTTGTGTAAAACTTGTATGGTAAATTATTTCTATTTTTACAATACAGTAGTGAGTAGAGAAGAGATTGTGTATCATTCTAATTGCTTAGTAACTGGCACTGTGCCACAGAATTGTGTGAGTGTGTATGTGAGCAGAGTGTGTGTGGGTGTCAGTGAGCAGAGTATGTGTGCTTTATTCTCCAGGTAATCAATACATTTCAGATGAGCTGGTGCTTTAGTGCAGTGTTTCTCAACAATGGTCCTCAAGTACCCCCAACAAGCGAGGTTTTCATTATAGCCAAATCAGTGCACTGGTGAAGTAATCAGCTGATCAGTAACTCAGTGGTTACTAACTTGCTCTCACCCATCACCTGATTATGTCACCTGTGCACTGGTTCAGCTATCATTTAAACCTGCCCTGTTGGGGGTACTTGCAGCCCTCTGTACATGTGTTTCTCCGACGTATCATATCTAGTGCCTCACCAGCCTCTGACCTCACTGCACATCACTGTTGTCAGGGTAATCATAACCGCCATATAGACCTCCACCAATAGGGGGAGTTGCAGGGCTGAAAGTGCGAAGAATAGTACTACTTAACACAACCTAGTTGGGTCCAAGACTGCATGTTTAATTATTAGACTTTATCAGGGTAATTATATATCTAAAAAATCTATCTATTTTTCTTCTATCGATTCTATCTAACTATCAATCTATGTATATCTATCTATCCTATCGATCGATCTATCTTCTGTCCGGACTGTTTTGAGACAGCCACTTGTGTTTCTGACAAATTTGAAGTAGGAGGACAGAACAATCATCTTCTTCCAACTCCCGGTTCCAAAAATGAAGGCCATATAGACCTCAACCGATAGGGGGAGTAACAGGTTGTAGTAAAATGTTAAGAATAGTACTAATTTACACACCACGGGTCACAGACCACATGTCTTATTGTTATACTCTGTCAGGGAAATTATATATATTTCAAATCCATTTATTTATATATCAAATCGATCGAACTATCAAACGTATCGATCAGATGTAGATTACATCTTTTGATCGATGTAATTCGTATCTATAAAATGTATATTACATATTTTGGTTGATGTCATTCGTATCTATAAAATGTATATTGCATCTTTGATTCGATAACATTCGTATCTATCAAATGTATATTGCATCTATTGATCGATGTAATTCGTATCTATCAAATGTATATTGCATCTATTGAGCTATGTACAGTGTATCGATCGTATGTATATTGCATCGATTGAGCTATGTAATCTATGTATCTATCTATCAAATCTACCTATCTTGTGGTTCTGCAAGTGGACTGTTTGCGGTTGATTGCAGTGCGTTACACTTGGAGTTTGCTCTGTCACTGTGATGCGGCCCCTTACACTACCTGATAGATACGACACATTACTGATGTTTTAAAGCACGTTATTGCAAACAATTTGGGAATGTTAGGTGATTTAGGCCCTTTATGGGTTAAAAGCAGACTCTGCATAAACTATGTAATTTTAAATGGGAGTTTTGCCAGGGATTCCCCTCCAGCATGACACAGTCCAGGTGTTAGTAACCTTGAAACAACTTTTCCATCACTATTGTGGCCAGAAAGAGTCCTTGTAGGTTTTAAAATTCACCTGCCTAATGAATTCAATGGCGGTTCGCGGGTTCGCGAACAATACCGGAAGTTCGAGTCCGCCTTCGCGAACCGAAAATTTTAAGTTCGCGACATCACTACTTCTAATAGTGACGGTGAGAGCAAATCTGGAAAGGAAGGAAATGTATATTGGCACTATGATCTAATAACTATAGGAAATTAGAGATTGCATAAACCTCGGTGCTGCCCCTTTAAATACAATGGTTGTGAGTAGGGATTAGGAAAAAGATGGACAAGAAAGGGTTAAAGAGCGAGATACACTAAAGCTGAAATAACTCAGCTAAGTTATGGTAAATAATAGATATTAAAACCTTACTTTATTATTAATGTTTAAAAAGCTTAGGTGAAGGTAAAACCTAGTCACCAGTAACTACCAAATCCCCATGAAAGGTTGAAAACACTATGACACCGCTAACTACCCCCTATGTTCCTGGCCGATAGCTGGAATTATCTGCTTCAGGTGCCAGGGGTAGCTTAGGCAGTGGTCTAGAATAGTTTACAAACAGCTATTGGAGAAAAAAAAACTTAAAATCAACACAAACGCATTTCGGCTGTAACAACCTGGCCTTTTTCAATGTGAACTGAGAAGATTTGACAAACCGAGTGCCATAATCTTGCGGCTTTTAAAGCTTGTATTGCCGTAGTTGGACCAATAGCGAGTCGATTCAAATACACAACCCGCCTCTTGAACCAATAACAGTGAAATCATACACAGAAGTGTTTAGCAACCTGTGTTCATGGTGATTGGTTTGCATAATAGTTTGTATAGCCAATTCTCCATAACTCGGTCATACACACCTTTTTATTATCTTGCTGTGATTGGTAGCAGTATTTTCTTAGGACTACTTAGTAGGGATATAGATTTGATCATTCTATCACCACATGATGGCTATATGCGATGATGGCTAAATGGCGTTTAAAAGATATATGCAAGATAAAAACTCAGACGTGCACTTTCAAAAGACATTAAACTTTATGCTATGATGCTACGTTGTAATTCATATGGTGACATCAATATATTTGATAGTAACCACAGTTCCTTATTGTACACTATCCATACTAACATAGTTCAGTGCAGCTCCAGTTCAAAATAAGTAAGGAGAATATGTGTGTTATTCTTGTTAAAATGACACTTAATAAATACAGGAAATAATACTTGAGTCAGGCACCTGTTAACCTTGTATTATATACGTAAAGGAATAAATCAGCATGAAAAATTATCGGCAATATTTGGATTAGTTATACTGAATCCATGAGGGGAAGGAAATATGTTAATCCTTTTGTGTCCATATTACGGTTAATTGTGGGTGTACATATAATCACCTATAACCTCATTTAAATAGCCCATCTGAATATATATTTCACATCGGTATGTAATTACTTTACGTTTAAAGACAGAAAAAGGAAATGGACTAAGCGCCTACTTATGTACCTATAGCCTAGGAGTGGTGATGCCTAGCAATCACCTAGGGGAAATGAATAGTTAATATGTGTGCCCAGGCGCCTAACCAAACGGAGGCGAGGTACTCTATGCAAACAAATAGGAATTACCTTAAAAAACTATTTAATACAAAATATAAAAGAATGAAAGTCATGGATCCATGATACAATACACATAAAATGATATAATAATATAACAATGAAATAAAAACAGTGTTATAAAAACAATACTCAGTAGATAATAGTGCAGTATAGCAGGTTCTCTGCAGGGTAGTCACTGATTAAATAATCCTGTATGGGGTGGTTAACAATCCATAGATGTTCCTTCTTCCAGATAAAGGCTAAAGTGCAAAAAAGGGGTAAGACTGGAGAATTCTGATTGTTTCCAATTAGGTAAACAGTCTTGTGTGTGAAGTTAGGGAAAAAAATATATATTGAAAAATAGTGAAAAAATATATGTCAGTGAAATATCAGTGTCCTAAGAGGGAGCCAAAAAAAAAAATGTCAGACAATAAGCCAAAATAGCCAAAAGATATATATATATATATATATATATATATATATATATATATCAAAACTTAAAAATTAAAAATATAAAATTAAATATGAAAAATACAAAAAAGCAAAAATTGAGTGAGACCAAACAAAACTGTAAAACTCCAAATGACAGTGGTAGTGTGAGTGAAGCAACTGTGAAAGTGATTCACATAACCAACATAGTGCTGAGGTGATCCTGATTATTAGTCCATAAGGTGAAGATTTAGGATAAAGTATCTTATGGAGAAACTTGATAGTAGGACAATAATATCACAAGGGTAGTGAAGATAGATTATGGGACAAGTGGCGATATCCTCCTGGGAAAAGAAATAAATATAGTGTATCATGTACAACCATAAAGATAATATAAAGAATAAGGCTTACCAGTGTCTACGCGTTTCGGCCCTTGCTAGGCCTTTATCAAGACTTGATTAAGACTTGCTAGGTCTTGATAAAGGCCTAGCAAGGGCCGAAACGCGTAGACACTGGTAAGCCTTATTTCTTATATTATCTTTTTGGCTCCCTCTTAGGACACTGATATTTCACTGACATATATTTTTTCACAATTTTTTCAATATATTTTTTCACTATTTTTAAATGAGATTTTTTTCCTCATCTTCACACACAAGACTGTTTACCTAATTGGATACAATCAGAATTCTCCAGTCTTACGGTTACCCCTTTTTTGCACTTTAGCCTTTATCTGGAAGAAGGAACATCTATGGATTGTTAACCACCCCATACAGGATTATTTAATCAGTGACTACCCTGCAGAGAACCTGCTATACTGCACTATTATCTACTGAGTATTGTTTTTATAACACTGTTTTTATTTCATTGTTATATTATTATATCATTTTATGTGTATTGTATCATGGATCCATGACTTTCATTCTTTTATATGTTGTATTAAATAGTTTTTAACATAATTCCTATTTGTTTGCATAGAGTACCTCGCCTCCGTTTGGTTAGGCGCCTGGGCACACATATTAACTATTACTTTACGTTTAGGCATATACACCACTAGACCATGTATTATTGCTGTGATGATTCATTATGATATAACTAATGACATCAGTGTATTTGATCATGATATCAGTTCTTTAATGTACATAGTATTTCTTCTCACAATGTGTACTTATGGCAGCTCACTTTGCAATATTAGGTGCAGAATCTATACATAGTATCTACTATGTGGAAACGTATAATACATACAGTTAATCCCTGGTTAAGACTCATATTTATGTTATATTGAAAGTGTCTATATATGGATTACATTCACCCTTCATTTCTTCTAGGTGCACATCTGAGTAGGGTTTTTATTATAGACAATTATTTTAGATTATAGATATATGCAGAAAAGGTTCAGCCTATAATTAAATCGATGTTAGTCCTGACTTAATAATTCTGTTCCAATAAGATCTTTGATTATAAGGCACATCATAAAGCAAATAGATTGTAACAATCTTAACGGATTGCGCTTATGGGTCACGCTTTAATCACAGAGTAAATCATCAGTAATATATGATTAATATAGACTACGACCTTACATCATGTAAGAATAACTGCTTATATATCCCTTATTCTTATTGTCTCATAAGAAAACCCAAAAATTGTTGTTTTCATTCATGCCGTGAATTTAATTTAAGATCCATCTGGCTTCTTTTTTTATTATTGCTTGTTTAATGTCAGCATTTCTTATGTTACTGAGATGTTCAGTCATTCTCCTGCCCATACATCTAGTAGTCATACCTACATAGAGTAAATTACAGCTGCACGAAACACAATATATTACATTAGTGCTTTTGCAGATAATGTGATTGTTAATTGTCCATTTACTCTGAAATCCTCAATGGTTTTTTTCTTCACCATATGTGGGCACACCTTGCAATTGCCACACGCTATAGAGCCCCTGTAAAGGGGTGGTTTCCTAGCGTTTCTGTCAAAATGGCTATTTGTTAGGTAATCGCTGAGGTTGCTAGCTCTCCTGTAGGTAAATAGAGGTTTATCAGGAATAAATGTTGGAGACTTGGTCACTCTGACTTGTAAATGTTGATATAAATCTGAGGGGGTTAGAATTTTGGACGTGTTTGGGCATTAGAAGCTCCTGTCTATTTCTGTTCAAAGCCTTATTGTAAGCTCTGGTGAGAGACTTTCTGGGATAGCCCCTCTGTAGAAGTCTGGTTCTGAGTTCAAGTGCTGCCTTATTATAGGATTCCAGTGAGTAACTATTTCTGCATATCCTATAGGTAAACTTTTTATAGTGTTAGGATGATGATGGCTGTCAGCACACAAGATATTATTGGTGGCCGTTGGCTTCCTATAAGTATCTGATTCCAGATGATTATTGACTTTCTTTATTGTCAAATCAAGAAATTCTATTTGTGTGTCATCTGTTGCCATAGTAAGATATAGGCCAAAAGGATTTGTGTTTAGCAGCATAATGAACTCATGTAACAGTTCTCTAGGGCCGTCCCACACAAAGAAAATGTTGTTTATATACCTGGACCAGTGGGCAATATGTTTAGTGTACTGTTCTAATGTACCATTGAACACTATAGTTTCTTCCCACCAGCCCAGGTAAATATTTGCATATGTTGGAGCACATGTTGTTCCCATTGCTGTTCCGCACGTTTGCAGATAAAATCTGCTATCAAATACAAAGTAATTATGCCCCAACACACATTCCAACAGATTAACAAGGAATTATTTGGTTTCATTAGGCATAGAATCATTTTTATGTAAGAAGTATGATACTGCTTTGCATCCCCATTGTCTCTCAATACTGGTATATAAGGACTCAACATCACATGTTACTAAGATCGAATTAGGGGTTAATGTGATTTTATCTATCTTATTTAATACGTACATAGTGTCTCTTGTGTGGGATGGTAATGAATCTACTATGTAATGAAGTCGCGCCAACATATCTTTCTCCGTCAAGGACCCAATGCCCGAGACAATTGGTCTACCCGGTGGGCATGACTCATTTTTATGGATTTTTGGTAACAAGTAAAGGGTTGCAACTTTTGGTTGCTTTACTTCCTTATCAATAAGGCCTTCAGAAAGGGCAGAATTAATTAGAACGTTATACTGTTTAAAAAAAGTATCGGTAGGATTACTGAAGAGACTTTTATAATTCTTTGATTACTTAGCTGTTAATTGGCCTCATCCACATGCATATGGGTGGGCCACAGCACAATGTTACCACCCTTATTGCTTTGTTTAATCTGGATGTCTGTCCCATGTGTCAGAGAAGGAAACTGTGTTGTAAGATGTACTGTTGGGTCGTACAAAACGTGATTTGGTTTTTAATACACTACGCCAGCTAGTATTTAAAGTCAAAGTCTCAGTATTATCTCTGGTCGATTCCTCCAACAGAGTGATTAAGTCATTGATTGCTTTAATGTCAGCTTTGTCTAAGTCTCTGTGTTAGTGGAGAAATATTTCTTAAGAAGTATTTTGCATGCAAATAGGTGGATATTTTTAATGGCTTCAAATTTGTCAAGGGTGGGGGTAGGTACAAAAGAGAGAACTTTTTTAAGGACATAAATTTATATGTCTGTGTTTTGTCTGAGAGATTAATTATATTTAGTTCTGTATGACTTGTTTCTTTTTTTTTGAGATCTCTGGTGGAATTGCTTTCTTGTTCTTCGCCTGTTTCCCCTGCCCCTCCGGGGTTCTCCGCCTAAAGGAACATTCCCGTTGTTACCATGGGGTGTGATCCTATTTCTCAGAATGGGTTTAGGTCTCAACTCTTCGTCTGAGTTGTCAGCGTCAGTTGTCTCGCAATCTTTGTCAGAAATTTCAGAGTCAATACCTGCTGTCTTGTTTAAATTCCACATATTAACTGATTTGTTCGCATAGTCAGTTAAGTCTCTGTCTATTTTTCTTTCTTTTTTGTCAGAAATAAACCTGTGAGAGCAAATCTAGCACGGAAAATCAAAAATGCCTTGAGAATTAATTTAGTCTACACATGCGAAATATTATCAGACTAGGTTGGTCTTTTGATCCCTATTTGCCATCAAAATCCATTACTGTTTGCAAGACAGAAAAAAAATATTTACATTGATGTTATTGTATTCCACATGATATGCCCTTAAAGTGCCATAAAACACGTTGAGATCCGGGCATATTCTAAAAGGGTTAATTAAGTAAAAATAGTTTGCATAGAAGAAATGTTTCAAAATTGCTGGCAAGTACCGGTATTTTAAAATATTTTTCAAAAATAAGCAAAACGACTTACAATGCTTTCTGTAGTAGACCGATCCATCCCCCCCTTATCCGTGTTTAACATCAGAAACACAGGCATTGTATTTTAACTGAGTTCACAGCAGCTTATTTGCTTCTAGGTATGCTCCAGCAGATAATGACTGTTAAAGTCTTCCATTCTACCATATTAATGGTGTATATATATATATATATATATATATATATATATATATATATATGCAGCCATAAAAGGAATTGTGTGGGGTGAGTTAGAGCTGTACAATTCAGACATTAAAAATAAAGTGTTAATGATGAGGCACTGCAGTATAAATGTGCAGGTAAAGTAATTAAAGTACATATTATATTTTGTCTTTATCCCAACTTGTTTTATGTCCCTTTAATTTAATAATTCAGTATCCCTCTAACATTGAACCTACTGTGAATGATATAATCTATTAATAGTTTATTATTTAATTTTTATAATTAATTTATATCAGTACAATTTTGTAGGTAAAAAAATTATATAATTTATCATTAATGTTTTTAGATTTATGAATTAAAAATCACGGTCAAAGAATTCATCAAACGTTGGGATTTTCTCAGTCTTTGTCCTAATTAAGGGCGGTCTGCGATGGCCCTTCCCTTCTTCTTGAATCCACTTGTCTAATGAGTCACTGCTAGAGCTGTCACAAAATGAATCTCTGCTGTTTGGAGTCTCCTTAAACCACATTTCCAGTTTGCCATTCCCTTGCAGATGATTTGAGATGTGAGAGTTTGAAACATTCCAATTCCAAGTGTCTCCTGAAAAGTGCATGGGTAAGGTTTGGTAATAATATTTACTTGTGATAATCATATTAATAGACTTTTATCTAGCATGCAAATAGTAGTTACTGCTCAATGTATATGTAGAACATAATTGTATGAAAATATACACTGACCATATGGCAAATGTCAGATAACTTTGTGTTGCCAGATGCCCTCCACAAACATACTGGACATTATGTTAGTGATTGGGCTCAATGCCCACCATAAGTTGTACTTTAGTCCCAACTCTTTATCCCACCATGCATATTTTTCACAACTGAGCAGTCATTTTATCTCTTGGCTGCCATTGCCATCTAAATAAATAATTTTAACTTTTGCTGCCAGTATCACACATAAACAGAAGTAATTGTACCTCCTCGACTGCCATTTAACTTCTTTCTGCTCTATAACAAATTGTATCCCCTTTGTAGTGAAACACCAAGAAACAAAAATAGGCCCATAGCATGGTAAGATAAATAGCTCTCAAGGTTATATTTGACTTTCAGGAACTGTTTGCGGGATCTTGCAGTAGTGATAAGACTTCTTAGATAATCTGACAAGAGTGGAGAGCTTTAGATCATGGACGAGACCCACATACATGAACATACATCAAATCCCCACTTCAGATAGACTGGGCTGTAATCAGAATACCACAATAGGAGCATCTAGGTATCAGATCTGCAGATAGGTATTGTAAATCTATGTACAGGTGCCTCTGGTGTGACAAGTATCAGGTGGATAATTCAGGTGTACATGGGTTCAGAATCACATTAAGGCAATGGGGCCTAGTTATCAAGCCGTCAACCTCAAATACGCTGGAATTCCGCAGCGTATTTGTGGCGCGGCTGATTCACCTTAGTTATCAAAGGCTCAAGACCGGCAAAAGTAGAATTTTGTGACGTAAACTTCGATCCGCCGGACTCAGTCCGACACCGATCGATTCTTACGTCACTCCAGATGTTCCGCACACAAGTGCGGCACAATCTCACTACTTTTGCTAGTTATCAAAAAACTAGCAGGTACGCTCGGCACTTTTACGGCCCAGCGTACCTGGTTTTCAAAGCGCCAGCCTGGAGGCGGCGGATCCCATAGGAATCAATGGGAGTCTGACCATAGCGAAAGTACAAGTTTGCTGCTGACAGACATCCCATTGATTCCTATGGGAGCTGTCTACACCTAACACCCTAACATGTACCCCGAGTCTAAACACCGCTAATCTGACCCCCCCCTACACCGCCGCAACTAAATAAAGTTATTACCCCCTAAACCGCCGCTCCCGGAGCCCACCGCAACTATAATAAATGTATTAACCCCTAAACCGCCGCTCCCTGAACCCGCCGCAACATATATTAAATGTATTAACCCCTATCCTGCCCCCCCTACACCGTCGCCACCTATAATAAATTTATTAACCCCTATCCTGCCCCCCACTACGCCGCCGCCACTGTAATAAAATTATTAACCCCTAAATCTAAGTCTAACCCTAACCCTAACGCCCCCCTAACTTAAATAATTAATTAAATAAATCTAAATAAATTAACTCTTATTAACTAAATGAATCCTATTTAAAACTAAATACTTACCTTTAAAATAAACCCTAATATAGCTACAATATAATTAATAATTATATTATAGCTATCTTAGGATTTATATTTATTTTACAGGTAACTTTGTATTTATTTTAGCTAGTTAGAATAGTTATTAAATAGTTATTAACTATTTAATAACTACCTAGCTAAAAGAAATACAAAATTACCTGTAAAATAAATCCTAACCTAAGTTACAATTAAACCTAATACTACACTATCATTAAATTAACTAAATAAACTACCTACAAATAACTACAATTAAATACAATTACATAAACTAACTAAAGTACAAAAAATAAAAAAAGCTAAGTTACAAAAAATAAAAAATTAAGTTACAAACACGTTAAAAATATTACAACAATTTTAAGCTACTTACACCTAATCTAAGCCCCCTAATAAAATAACAAACCCCCCAAAATAAGAAAAATCCCTACCCTATTCTAAATTAAATAAATTTCAAAGCTCTTTTACCTTACCAGCCCTTAAAAGGGCCATTTGTGGGGGCATGCCCCAAAAAGTTCAGCTCTTTTGCCTGTAAAAGAAAAATACAACCCCCCCAACATTAAAACCCACCACCCACATACCCCTAATCTAACCCAAACCCCCCTTACAAAAACCTAACACTAATCCCCTGAAGATCATCCTACCTTGAGTCGTCTTCACTCAGCCGAGCCACCGATGGAACTGAAGAGGACATCCGGAGCGGAAGAAGTTAATCCTCCAAGCGGCGCTGAAGAAATCTTCCATCCGATGAAGTCATCATCCAGGCGGCGCTGAAGAAGTCTTTGATCCGGCTGATGTCATCTTCCAAGAGGCGCTGAAGATGTCTTCTATCCGGGTGAAGTCATCTTCCAAGCCGGGTCTTGAATCTTCCTTCCGCCGACGAGGAACCACCTTCTTCACCGACGGACTACGACGAATGACGGCTCCTTTAAGGGACGTCATCCAAGATGGCGTCCCCTCAATTCCGATTGGCTGATAGGATTCTATCAGCCAATCGGAATTAAGGTAGGAAAATCTGATTGGCTGATGGAATCAGCCAATCAGATTCAAGTTCAATCCGATTGGCTGATCCAATCAGCCAATCAGATTGAGCTCGCATTCTATTGGCTGATCGGAACAGCCAATAGAATGCGAGCTCAATCTGATTGGCTGATTCCATCAGCCAATCAGATTTTTCCTACCTTAATTCCGATTGGCTGATAGAATCCTATCAGCCAATCGGAATTGAGGGGACGCCATCTTGGATGACGTCCCTTAAAGGAGCCGTCATTCGTCGTAGTCCGTCGGTGAAGAAGGTGGTTCCGCGTCGGCGGAAGGAAGATTCAAGACCCGGCTTGGAAGATGACTTCACCCGGATAGAAGACATCTTCAGCGCCTCTTGGAAGATGACATCGGCCGGATCAAAGACTTCTTCAGCGCCGCCTGGATGATGACTTCATCGGATGGAAGATTTCTTCAGCGCCGCTTGGAGGATTAACTTCTTCCGCTCCGGATGTCCTCTTCAGTTCCATCGGTGGCTCGGCTGAGTGAAGACGACTCAAGGTAGGATGATCTTCAGGGGATTAGTGTTAGGTTTTTGTAAGGGGGGTTTGGGTTAGATTAGGGGTATGTGGGTGGTGGGTTTTAATGTTGGGGGGGGGTTGTATTTTTCTTTTACAGGCAAAAGAGCTGAACTTTTTGGGGCATGCCCCCACAAATGGCCCTTTTAAGGGCTGGTAAGGTAAAAGAGCTTTGAAATTTATTTAATTTAGAATAGGGTAGGGATTTTTCTTATTTTGGGGGGTTTGTTATTTTATTAGGGGGCTTAGATTAGGTGTAAGTAGCTTAAAATTGTTGTAATATTTTTAACGTGTTTGTAACTTAATTTTTTATTTTTTGTAACTTAGCTTTTTTTATTTTTTGTACTTTAGTTAGTTTATGTAATTGTATTTAATTGTAGTTATTTGTAGGTAGTTTATTTAGTTAATTTAATGATAGTGTAGTATTAGGTTTAATTGTAACTTAGGTTAGGATTTATTTTACAGGTAATTTTGTATTTCTTTTAGCTAGGTAGTTATTAAATAGTTAATAACTATTTAATAACTATTCTAACTAGCTAAAATAAATACAAAGTTACCTGTAAAATAAATATAAATCCTAAGATAGCTATAATATAATTATTAATTATATTGTAGCTATCTTAGGGTTTACTTTACAGGTAAGTATTTAGTTTTAAATAGTAATAATTTATTAAAGTATAGTGTAGTGTTAGGTGTAATTGTAACTTAGGTTAGGATTTATTTCACAGGTACATTTCTCTTTATTTTAGCTAGGTAAGCTATTAAATAGTTAATAACTATTTAATAGTTATTGTACATGGTTAAAATAAATTGAAAGTTACCTGTCAAATAAATATAAATCCTAAGATAGATAGAATATAATTCTTATTTATATTGTAGCTATATTAGGGTTTATTTTAAAGGTAAGTATTTAGTTTTAAATAGGATTCATTTAGTTAATAAGAGTTAATTTATTTAGATTTATTTAATTAATATTTAAGTTAGGGGGGGCGTTAGGGTTAGACTTAGGTTTAGGGGTTAATAATTTTATTACAGTGGCGGCGGCGTAGTGGGGGGCAGGATAGGGGTTAATAAATTTATTATAGGTGGCGACGGTGTAGGGGGGGCAGGATAGGGGTTAATATGTTTAATATAGGTTGCGGCGGGTTCATGGAGCGGCGGTTTAGGGGTTAAACTATTTATTTAGTTGCGGAGAGGTGCGGGATCAGCAGGATAGGGGTTAATAATTTTATAATAGAGGGCGACGGTGTAGGGGGGGCAGGATAGGGGTTACTAGGTATACTGTAGGTGGCAGCGGTGTCCGGGAGCGGCGGTTTAGGGGTTAATACATTTATAAGAGTTGCGGCAGGGTCTAGGAGCGGCGGTTTAGGGGTTAATACATTTATAAGAGTTGCGGCGGGGTCTAGGAGCGGCGGTTTAGGGGTTAGTAACTTTATTTAGTTGCGGGGGGCTCCGGGGGCGCCGGTATAGGGGGTAGAACAGTGCAGTTTAGTGTGAGTGCTTAGTGACAGGCTAGCAATACAGCTGGGAAAAAGCCGAAGGGCAGCGAGATCGGATGAGTGATAACTGTCACAGTCCGCTGCTCATCGCCCCGCGGCTTTTTGACAGCTTTATTTGATAACTTAGGCGAACGTATTCAAGGTCCGCGGTGGCGAAGGTAGGCGAGCTTAGGCGGACGTATTGGGCCGGCGAAGCCAGAAAAGTAGACGGCTTGATAACTACCCCCCAATGGCCCACATTACAAGTGGAACACAATTACTAGTGCAGGGTGCACTAGCAATACTGTGACTCATCACTAAGAATAGCGCATAATCTGGTATTGCAAGTCAATGGTAAAATCAGGTCATTTTAGTGCTGCCATACTAACATCACTCATATTACATGTGGTGAGTTAAAAAAAGAAAAAGAAAAAAAAAAAAGTAAAAAAGCGCAGCTGGAGACCTTATCTGGGCAGCAAAAAAGCTAATTACCATTTAAGGGCAATACCCAGCCAAATGCCCCTTTTTTTTTTAGATACGTTTTTTTATTTGTTTTTTGTGGGTGGGGCATTAATGTTAGAGGTTTGTAGTATTTTTTTTTAAGATAAAGAGCTTTATCACTTTAGTGCAATGTCCTACAATAGGTCCTTTTTAGGGGGTTTTAGATTAGGTATCGTTCTTTTTTTATTTTTGGTAATTTCCTTGTTATTTTTTTGTAAGGTTAGTTTTTTTTGTAATGTTAGAATTTTTTTATTTTTTTTAAAAAGTTTGAGAGGTAAATGTGATTGCGTTTCTGCGGTCTCATTTACTTTCAACTATACGAGCGCATATTACCGCTCCACGCTACCCATAGAAAATATGAGTTCAAGCAAACAAATTTGCAGTAATTTTAACAGCACACCACTTGTAATATGGATTTGAACGTAAAAAATACCACAGTCTTGAGATACCATTTACGCTCCTTGCGCTAATGATAGTGCTCCACTTGTAATCTGGGTATGTATTTATATATCAACAGTGTACTTGGCAGTACCATTACAAAACCGCCAGGGGGAAAATGGACACTGTTCTATTTGTTTATTTTTAAAACCAGGGTAGATATTTTGCTCTGAAACTAAAACTAATTAACACTTACCATGATCCATGTTATATGTTTTATCATTTTCCACCTCATTGAAATCCTCATTACGCTTCTGGGCATTTTCTCGCACTTTTTTGGCCTTGAGTTCCCTTGCTTTGCTTTTATTAATCATTGCCTCCCGTTGAGCAAGCCTCTTTATTTCTGCCTGCGACTGTAAACGATTCATCTGTATACACAATAAAGCATTTAAAATCAATAGGTATTTATTTCAGTTATATTCAGTTATATCTAGAATACAAACAATCAAAGTCTTAAACAAAACAGCTTACAGCTGATATATTATGTATGTAATGGATATAAAAAAACATTTTTTTTGTGCTGTTGCAGGCTTGTAGCAGTAACACTAGTAACTACTTTAACATTATTTAAACTTAAACTGCTGTCCAGCTTCTCCTCTGAAAACGTTCCCTATAGGGCATTTTTTTTAACAGATAAATTCTGAACAACCCCATGAGAGAATGTTGGATGAAATTAAAGAACATTTTATTTTTTCGCATTAAGCGATTTGTTTTGAGGTATTTTTTTTGGTCTGTGTACATGTCTAGTGCATACTTATTTCCCTGTATATACTACTCAGGTTAGGAAAAATTGGTGCAAATACACATTAATTACTAAATGAGATGTGTGGAACTGATGTTTTTTTATAACGGATTACTGATATTAGTTTACTGCTCAGTGATGCTGAGATCCCCACGAAAACCCTTATAGGGCTGGATGTGACCCACAGGGCATAGGTCTCGATTTACGAAGCTTCTGAAACCAGCTTTGGAGAACCTATTACGCCAACTGTTAAATGGCATATGTCAATCCCCCCAGACTTTTCCGACCAGGTAGATTGACAGCCCCTGTTCATGTGTGATTGGCTTTGCACTAGCAGAGGGCGGCATTGCACACTTCGCGTAGTGTGCAATGTTAAATGTGGGCAGCTTATTGCTGCATGCCAGACAGGATGCCGGTCGGATAGGGGCGAAGATGTACGCCCCTGCCTGCCTGGTTTTTAGTAAATCTGGGCCATATAAGAAGCCCTGGTTTTTCTAAACTTGAGTATCACTGAGACCAAGGAATTGAAAGGATTGTTTATGGGGTTTCCGTCTATAAACCCTCCATTCTGATACATGAAAAGAAGTTCTGTGAAAGACAAAGAATAAAACAGTACACATTTTTTAGTTCTGCCTAGATGAAAAAAATAATCTTTTTAAGCTCTACCCATTTGTAAAGTTACTGGAATCTCAATGAAACTGTGAGGAATATTTCAGATCATTAGCACAATTCCACAATAAAGTTGTTTTTTATTCACTTCTTTTGCATTTGCCGCCACATGACACGTAAATGTCGCAGTTGTAAAAAAAAAAACAATCTCTTACCGCTTCACGTTTCCGATTTATTTCTTGCATTTGCGTTTTGTGGTCATGTTGCCTATTTACTGAATAAGGCTTTGTCGTCTGAATTGTTTTATCCATTTCCTGATTCAGACCAAAGATTTCAAAATAAAAAAGAAGAGACACAGCACATTATTATTTTGTTCATCAGACAAATTAGACATTAGCATTGGGCTAGACCACTGGTTCAAACCTCTCCTCAGGCCTCCCTAACAGGCCAGGTTTTCAGGATTATCTTGGGTGAGAGCAGGTAAATCACCATGTTTACTAATCAGCTGATTATTTCACCTGTGCTCTAGTTCAGATATTCTCAAAATGCGGCCTGTTAGGGAGACCTGATGAAAGGTTTGAAAGCCAATGGGCTAAACTCAATAATGTCTCGGAAGATATGCTAGCAACTATTTTTAGCTCAAATGGTTATAAAACAAGGAAAACACAATGGGCTCAATGTATCAAGCTTTGGAACAGCTTACATCTTTGTAAAAAAGGAAGTTATTTGACCTTAAAATTTCTTCAGCTCACAATAGTAAGTGCTCTGTGAACTGTTATTTGCTTGTTGAAAAGAAAAACAGCCAATCAGCTTCATCAGTACTGATGTCACACTTTGCTTTACTGTGATCTTTTGGGCTTTCACTGAAAACTCACAAGATTTCATAGCAAACTTCTTTAAATTGAGGAGGTAAATAATGTGACTGTGCCTGCCAGGTGCACACTCCCCTTCAAGTCTTGGGACTAGCATCCTGATTGGCTGCTTAAAGTCCCTTTACAATGTGATGTGGCTACTGAGGAAATGTTGAGGTAAAATATCTTTCTTTTCTTAAATACAGATGTTCAGGTGTTATTTTATAGTCAGATTTTTGCAGATATGCTGTATCACATTCAAGTGCTTTAACATTTGAGTATCATATCCCTTTAATTCAAAAGCAAAAATAAAATGCACAATACAAAACTTCCTTTTCTGATAACAAGAATGTTCACAAATTATTCCACCCTCTACTTCTGTAAGGCATTATTGTGGATTTATTCCACGTTGTGGTGGATCTGCCGATATTGTCCAGAACTTACCATTCCTTTTCCTGCTGTGGCAGCTTCATGCTTGCTGATAATCCCTTGTGCAGTTAGTGTTGGCAACTGAATAGGATCAAGTTTCTGCAGACCAATAATTTAGTGACAAATTTAGATGTACAACCCCAGTAAAAACACAAACAAAACCAACCCAGACATTTGAGGTCATTAGGGAACTTTTTAATATACTGTTCCTCTTGTTTTTTTTAATTAGATTCTTTTAAAGTACTACTCATTAATCTCAATGTGCAGCATGACAAATTACAGCAAGTCTGTTTTTTATTATACTTTGTGTTTAAAATTCTTAGCTAATATTAATTATTGAGAAATACTTTGCAAATAGTTTTGATTGATGTAATTTTTTAACCTTATTTAATGTTTTTAGCCTAAAATATTCTACACATTTATTAAAAGAGGCTACAATTCCAAAACCAGTAACTCACTTCAAATAGGACATAACTTTAGCTGCAACTGCAAACATTTTGCTAGAGTCAAGTTCAAAAAGACATGACTTGATATAACCATTTTTGCTTTTCTTAAAGGGACACTAAACCCCAAAATTTTCTTTCATGATTTAGAAAGAGCATGTAATTTTAAACAACTTTCTAATTTACTTTTATTATCTAATTTGCTTCATTTTCTTGATAGTCTTTGCTGAAAAGCATATCTAGATATGCTCAGTAGTGGCTGATAGGTAGATGCACATAGATGCCTCGTGTGATTGGCTCACCCATGTGCATTGCTATTTCTTCAGCAAAGGATATCTAAAGAATGAAGCAAATTAGATAATTGAAGTAAATTGGAATGTTATTTAAAATTGTATTCTCTATCTGAATCATAAAAGAAAATGTTGGGGTTTAGTGTCCCTTTAAGTACGAGTGGTTTTAGTATATGTAATTGTAAGAGGATACAAAAAAGGTATCCAGAGTTAAATATCAATGGTGCGGAGGTTGCTGTGACAAGGGACATATCTTCCGCTAACCTTATTTTTATATTAATTTATTTTTGTTTTTAAACCCCCCACTGTCCCCCCCTTTATGTTAGCCTTACTCTGCACCACCACCACCCTAGAACCATCACCTCCCAGTACAAACAAAGAACTAGATTACAAGTGAAGTGCAAACGTTTGTGCGTGAGCAATAAGGGGCGATTTATGCTGGAATGATTACCGCGACTTCAGAGCTTCGGTTAACTGTTTCGCGAAACTAAAAAGTGTCCCAAGCAGACAAATGGCTTTAACATTGAGATACATATATATATATATTTCTAAAAATGTGTACATATCTATTTATGTATATATATATATATATATATATATATATATATATATATGTATTTACAGACATATGTACACAAATATATATATATATATATATATATATATATATATATATATATATATACTGTATATTGGAGCCCTTAGCAGCTAAGTAGGTTTATGCCATATTATTTTTTTTAATAAAAGTTTTAACTATGTATTTACTGTAAATGTTTTACATTCCAATGTTCTGTACATAGCACAATATGTTCTATATATTATTAAATAGATATTCCTATATATATAATCATGTATATATAGAGGTATAGATATATATTGTAACAAAATACCATAATATATATGTAGAAATATGTATTTATGAATAAATAGAACATATTCTGTTATGTGAAGAACATTGGAATTTAAAATATTTATACTTTTATGTTGAGAATATGCAAAAAAAATTTTTGCGAGAGTGAGGTGTTTTTTTTCTCCATTAACTTCTATGGGGGAATACGTGAACATAGGATATTCTCTTGATATCCTATGTTAAAGATTAACCAAGGTAGGCTCACATGAGCTCAGGAGTGTGCATGTGCCATTAACACTCTATGGCAGCATTGAGCATGACTAGGCTTATTCTTCAATACAGGATACAAAGAAAACAAAGCTAATTTGATAATCTGAAATAAATTGCACACTTTTATTTGTGTTTTTTTTAGTCGCATGCAAGAAATTTCTGAATCGTAACTAAAAATATGCAATGTGCAAACAATATTTAATTTGCCCAAATTTCCAGTTATTTAGTTCTGAAATGTTTTTTCTATTTCTCCAGAGAGACTAGAGTGCATTCTTATATATCCTGCAGATTTCATTGACCCTGCAATATGCTATACAATACTTACTTAGATCGCAGCAGAAGCTTATTCATATCTAGTCTCTGACAGGCCCACCATAGTAAACTAGATCAATTCAGAATATTATGTACCAAACCCCTGAAAACTGTTGTAACAACATAGAAGTGCAGTCCTTAATTACAAGTATTTTAAACGTGTAAAATGGATTTTAACAGAGAAAATTTGCAGAATCCCTTTAATCGCCACAAGATGGCAGTTACGTACATCATATTACAGGCACATATACAATACATTGTAGAAGTAGTACATTTAATGTAAAGATACCAAGTATTGTAAACATTAAATGATAAAACATATATAAAACAAATGCTACTTGTAGCATATCAAACCACTGTTTCATTTCCATATACAGTTGCCTTGCATAATGTTCTACTGGCTTTTCTTGGTCCTATTTTGAGGATATAAAAATAATTTCAGTACACAAAAGGAAAAAACAGATTTTGTAGTTTGTCACTTTTCTCCCCCCTCCCCCCTCTCTCTCTCTCACTCTCAAGACTCTGCTCTGGGCTGCCCATTTACATTGTGCTCTTGTTTATATTTAAATATTATTTGTCCCTCTATTCCTGAAATTCACATATTCTCTTTCATTGCAACCTCTCTCTCTCTCTCTGTGTCTTTCTCCTCTCTCCCTCCCTCTCTTTCCTCTCTCCTTATTACTCCTCTTTCTTACTCTCCAACTTTCTCTCTCTCTACCTCTCCTCTTTCCTCTCTCCCTCCCTTCCACTCTCTCCCTATCTTCTTCTCTATATCTCTTCCTCTCTCTATTTCTCTCCCCTCCTCTCTCCCTTCCTCAATCTCTCTCCCTCTCCCTCCTCTCTATCTCTCTCCCTTCCTTTCTCTCTGTCACCCATCCTCTCTTCCGTCCTCATTCTCTCTCCCTCCTCTCTCTCTCCCTTCATTTCTCTCTGTCACCCGCTTTCTCTCTTCCTTCCTCAGTCTCTCTCCCTCCTCTCTCACTCCCTTCCTTTCTCTCTGTCACCCACCCCCTCTCTCTTCCTTCCTCATTCTCTCTCCCTCTCCCACCCCCCACCCTCTCTCTCTCTCTCTCTCTCTCCCTTTCTGTCTCACCCCTCCTCTATTTCTTCCTTTCCCTCTCTCTCTCCCTTTCCCCTCCTCTTCTTTCCCTCTCCATTTCCCCTCCTCTCTTTCTTCCTTCCTCTCTTTCCCTCTCCATTTTCCCTCCTCTCTTTCTTCCTTCCCCTCTTTCCCTCTCCATTTCCCCTCCTCTCTTTCTTCCTTCCCCTCTTTCCCTCTGCATTTTCCCTCCTCTCTTTCTTCCTTCCCCTCTTTCCCTCTCCATTTCCCCTCCTCTCTTTCTTCCTTCCCCTCTATCTCCCTTCTTTCCTTTCTCCCTCCTCCTCTCTTTTCCTTCCTCAATCTCTTTCCCTCTCCCCTCCTCTCTTTCTTCCTAACTCTCTTTCTCCCTCTCCCCCCCTCTCTCCTCCTCTCTCTCTCTCTCTCTCTCTCTCTCTCTCTCTCTCTCTCTCTCTCTCTCTCTCTCTCTCTCTCTCCCCCTTCCTCTCTCTTCCTCTTCCCTCCTCACTCTCTCTTCTTCTTTCTTTCTATTTATTTCTCTCTCACTTTTTCAGCATACATGTCTTCTACTCATTTTCTCTCTCCCTATCAAAAAAATCGGACCCCAGTTGTGTCCCTTTACTGTTGCTCCCAGTTTTGTTTTCACACTTTTTTCTCTCCCTTCATATCTTTTCTCTATCTTGTCTGTCTCCCTTCCTGTCTAACTATATCTCTCTCATTTCCCTCTTTCTTCCTCTCTCCTTCTCTCTTCCTTTACACTACTCTAGACTGGTTACGCCTGTCCCCTAATAGTCAGAGCAAGTTTGAATATCACTCTTGTCTTTCTCTCATTCCGTCTCCTCGTTTTTTCTGTGTCTCATTCCCTTCCCCTCTCACTTATCTCCCATCACTCTTATCTACCTCTGCCATCTTTGTTTGATGTGATCTGTGTTGCACTTTTCATTATTGATCGAGATGTAAATTAAAATAAACACATTTCACATTAAAATAAACTGTTACCATTAAATCCAAGAAACTCCTTATGAAGTCTGTTTAATATCATCTTACTTGCAGTCTTCTGGGTGGATGTCGTTTAATAATACTAGTTTTGTCTCCGTCTTCTAGCGGGATGTCGAAACAAATGGGCCGAGGATCTTTAATGGAACAAGGAACCAAACACAGCTTTTAATAAGGCAATCAGTAGAATAAATAAAAATATAAATCAATATTACACTGTCAACTCTCATATAAAGGTTTTAGCTTTTAATTTTATTTCTCAAGTTATTGGCAAATTCTAAGGACTGCAGGCTCTAGATGGGAGAGGGGAAGGGACAAAGCTGAGGCACTAGCCAGAGGTAAATGCAGTTAGGCACCCCAGGCTAAGTAATCACGCTGATATGCTGACATGTGCTATAGACAGACTGCAGGCAATGCCAGCAGCACACACTATAGAGCAGGGGTCAGCTACCTTCGCCCCCCACCTCCAGATGTTTTGTAACTACATTTCCCATGATGCTCAGACAGCCTAAAGAGTGTCTCAGCATCATGGGAAATGTAGTTCCAAAACATCTGGGGCCCAAGGAGATTGCTGACCCCTGCTATAGAGGGAATCAATAACAAGATACACTATACAGAATGACCAACAGAACTCACTATAGAGGATGATCAGCAGGACACACTATAGAGGGAATCAATAACAAGATACACTGTACAGGATGATCAGCAGAACTCACTATAGAGGGAATCAATAACAAGATAAACTATAAAGGGGAATAAATAACAAGATACAATATACAGAATGACCAGCAGAACTCACTATAGAGGATGATCAGAATGACACACTATAGAGGAAATCAATAACAAGATACACTATACAGAATGATCAGCAGAACTCACTATAGAGGGTGATAAGAACGACACACTATAGAGGGAATCAATAACAAGATAAACTATACAGGATGACCAGCAGAACTGTCAGGGTGGCAGGTATCAGACTGAGACAAGAAGTGCAAAAATAATCACACCTTTATTAATAGCAAAAAATAATAAAAAGTCCACAAGTCAAATAACAAGCCAGGAATCAAAACCAGAACTAGTAGTCAGACGACCAGAGTCAGGAGCCAAAGCGAATAGTCACACGAGCCGGAATCAGAAACAAGGAGAACAGCAGAGTCAGGAACAAGCCAGGGATCAGAAACCAGGAGGGACGTCAGACAGCCAGGTAATACACAGGACCTCTCACAAACAGGTCTGAGACAATGCAAGGGCAAAGCATACTGAACAGAGGCTCTTTAAATAATAAGTGATGACATAAAAATTCTGAGACTGCATCCTGTCTCACACGGATGATGTACACCATTCTGGCCATAAAAGGAAGTGCAGGAAATGAGCAGCATCACACAGTATGCACCAGAATCAGCAAGAGAGGTGAGTAAAATGGCTGCCAACAGCACTTGGCAAACAGATCAGGGAAAAAACCCTGACAGTACCCTCCCCTCAACGACCCCTCCCCCGCGGGAGGAAAAAAGGCTTATTGGAGAAATGGGCATGGAAGGCACTGAGGAGGGCAGGAGCATGAACATCAGAGGAGGGAACCCATGAACACTCCTCTGGACCGTAGCCCCTCCAGTGAACCAAATACTGTACGTGGCCCCTGGACATACGAGAGTCAATAATGGTGCTGACCTCATACTCCTCATGGTTGTCAACAAAGATAGGGCGGGGATGAGGCAACACAGTGGTAAACCGATTACAAACCAATGACTTCAAGAGGGAGACATGAAAAACATTGGAGATGCGCATTGCAGGAGGAAGGTCAAGAGCGTAGGCTACAGGATTGACCCGTCGGAGTACTCAAAAAGGACCAACGTAATGGGGAGCCAGTTTATTGGAAGGCACACAAAGGTTCAAGTTGCGGGAGGACAACCAACCTCTCACCAACCTGGTAGGAAGGCACAGGCAGACGCCTACGATCAGCCTGGAACTGTTGGCGCTGCATAGAACGATGAAAGCAATCCTGAATCTGCACCCACGTCGAACGGAGTTGCCGGAGATGCTCTTCCAAAGCCTGAGACATGAATGAATCGGGCAACAAGGATGGTTGAAACCCATAATTCGCCATGAACGGGGATAACTTGGAGGTAGCATTAATAGCACTATTACAAGCAAACTCTGCCCAAGGTAACAGTTCAGACCAATTATTGTGGTGATCTGAGACATAGCAATGGAGGAACTGTTCCAGAGCTTGATTAGACCGTTCCGCAGCCCCATTGGATTGAGGGTGATATGATGAGGAGAAGGAAAGTTGGATCCCCATTTGAGCACAAAAGGAACGCCAAAATCTGGAGACAAACTGGCTACCCCGGTCCGACACTATCTCCTTGGGTAACCCATGTAAACGGAAGACTTCCCGGGCAAAAATTTAAGCAAGCTCCTGAGCGGTAGGCAACTTCTTCAAGGGAATGCAATGTGACATTTAAGAAAAACGGTCAACCACCATAAGGATAACAGTATTGCCATTGGAAACAGGGAGCTTGACAATGAAGTCCATGGAAAGATGTGTCCAAGGACGCTCACCATTAGCAATAGGTTGAAGAAGACCCACAGGAAGACGTTGAGGAGTCTTATTCTGTGCACATACTGAGCAGGAGGCAACATACGCAGCAACATCAGAACGAAGAGCTGGCCACCAGAATTGTCGAGTGACAGACCAAATCATTTGGTTCTTGCCTGGGTGACCTGCGGCTTTAGGATAGTGGTAAGTGTGCAAAAGTTTAGTTAGAAGATTCTCAGGAACAAAACACTTACCACTAGGTTTCTCAGGAGATGCATTGGTTTGTGCAGCCAGGATCTCCTCCCCCAAGGGAAAAGTCAAATTAGTACGTATGGTAGCCAAAATTTGGTCAGGAGGTATAATTGGAGTAGGTACAGACTCCTCAGCCCTAACATTCTTACTACCAGGCAGGTAGGAGATCACATAATTAAACCGAGACAAAAATAGCGCCCATCTGGCCTGTTGGGGCAACAAACGTTTTGCTTCAGATAGATAAGTTAAATTCTTGTGGTCAGTAAGAATGAGCACTGGCATTGTCGAGAAGACACAATATACAGGATATTTAGCAGGATACACTATACAGGATCTTTAGCAGGACACACTATACATGATCTTTAGCAGGATACACTATACAGGATCTTTAGCAGGACACAATATACAGGATCTTTAGCAGGATACACTATACAGGATCTTTAGCAGGACACACTATACAGGATCTTTAGCAGGACACACTATACATGATCTTTAGAAGAATAAACTAAACTAAATAACTAAAGTGTTACAAAATACACTAACACCCAAAAACGACCTATTAACCCCTAAACCGTCACCCTCCCGCATTGCAAACACTATATTAAACTTATTAACCCCTAATCTGCCGCCCACCTACATTGACAACACTATTTAAATATATTAACCCCTATTCCCTCACACCCTGACATCGCCCCCACTATGATAAAGTTATTAACCTTATTCCGCCACTCCCCGACATTGCCACCACTAAATAAAGCTATTAACCCCTAAACCTCTGGCCTCCCACATTTCCGCCACTAAATAAACCTATGAACCCCTAAACCTAACCCCCCCCTAACTTTAAATTAAAATTACAATATAGCTCTATTTAAATAAATAAAAACTTACCTGTAAAATAAATATAAACCTAACATTAAACTATAAATTAACCTAACTCAACATAACTAATCTAATAAAATAAAATACTACCAATTAAAATATGTCAATTACAAATTTAAAACAACCTAACACTAAGAAAACAATTTAAAAATCTAAATTATAACTAAAAAAAAAACAAATCCTACTAAACATTTAAAAAAATCTAACGGCTAGATTACGAGTTGTGCGTTAGGCTTAAAAAGCAGCGTTGGCCGGTTCCAAAGCTGCATTTTAACGCCCACTGGTATTACGAGTCTTGAAGGTACAGGTGTACCGCTCACTTTATTGGCCAGACTTGGAAATACCGCAAATCCACTTACGTCAATTGCGTATCCTATTTTTTCAATGGGACTTGCATAGAGCATATTATGAGTCTGACAAAAAGTGAGCGGTAGACCCTCTCCAGTCAAGACTGGTACTGCATTTTAAAGTCAGTAGTTAAGAGTTTTACACTACAACGCCGTAGCATAAACCTCTTAACTAAAGTGCTAAAAAGTACACACATAAACTACCTATTAACCCCTAAACCGAGCCCCCCCCCCACATCGCAAACATTATAATAAATTTTTTAACCCCTAATCTGTCGAACCGGACATCGCCGCCACTAAAATAAATATATTAACCCCTAAACTGCACACCCGCCTCACAAACATTAGTTAAATATTATTAACTCCTAATCTGCCATCCTTAACATCGCCGACACCTACCTACATTTATTAACCCCTAATCTGCCGCCCCCAACGTCGCCGCCACTATACTAAAGTTATTAATCCCTAAATCTAGGGGTCAGTCAATAGGATTGAACTTCAATCCTATTGGCTGATTGCATCAGCCAATAGGATTTTTTCTACCTTAATTCCGATTGGCTGATAGAATTCTATCAGCCAATCGGAATTGAAGGGACGCCATCTTGGATGACATCACTTAAAGGTACCTTCATTCAGTGTTAGCCGTCGATTGAAGAGGATGCTCTGCGTCAGATGTCTTGAAGATGGACCCGCTCCGCGCCGGATGGATGAAGATAGAAGATGCCGTCTGGAGGACCACTTCGCCCGGCTTGGATGAAGACTTCTCCCGGCTTCGTTGAGGACTTTGGCCCGATTGGATGAAGACTTCTCCCAGTAAGGTGATCTTCAAGGGGTTAGTGTTTCTTAAGGGGGTATTGGGTGGGTTTTAGTGTAGGATTGGTTGTGTGGGTGGTGGGTTTTAATGTTGGGGGGGATTTGTAATTTTTTTTACAGGTAAGAGAGCTGGTTACTTTGGGGCAATGCCCCGCAAAAGGCCCTTTTAACGGCTATTTGTAATTTAGTGTAGTGTAGGGCTTGTACTTAATTTAGGGAATTAATTTAATTATAGTGCAGTGTTAGGTGTAATTGTAACTAAGGTTAGGTTTTATTTTACAGGTAACTTTGTATTTATTTTAGCTAGGTAGTTAGTAAATAGTTAAAGGGACACTGTACCCAATTATTTTCTTTAGTGATTTAGATAGAGCATGCAATTTTAAGCAACTTTCTAAGTTACTCCTACTATCAAATTTTCTTCATTCTCTTGGTATCTTCATTTGAAAAGCAAGAATGTAAGTTTAGATGTCGGCCCATTTTTGGTGAACAACCTGGGTTGTCCTTGCTGATTGGACAGCAGCAATAAACATGTGCTCTCCAGGGTTCTGAAACAATTGGCTGGCTCCTTAGCTTAGATGCCTTCTTTTTTTAAATAAAGATAGCAAGAGAACAAAGAAAAATTGATAATAGGAGTAAATTAGAAAGTTGCTTAAAATCGCATGCTCTATATGAATCAAGAAAGAAAAAAATTGGGTTCAGTGTCCCTTTAATAACTATTTAATAACTATTGTACCTAGTTAAAATAAATACAAACTTGCCTGTAAAATAAAAATAAACCCTAAGATAGCTACAATGTAACTATTAGTTATATTGTAGCTAGCTTAGGGTTTATTTTACAGGTAAGTATTTAGTTTTAAAAAGGAATAATTTAGTTAATTATAGTAATTTTATTTAGATTTCTTTTAATTATATTTAAGTTAGGGGGTGTTAGGTTTAGGGTTAGACTTAGGTTTAGGGGTTAATAACTTTAATATAGTGGCGGCGACATTGGGGGAGGCAGATTAGGGGTTAATAAATGTAGGTAGGTGGCGGCGACATAGGGGGCAGCAGATTAGGGGTTCATAAGTATAATGTAGGTGGCGGCGGTGACCGGAGCAGCAGATTAGGGGTTAATAATATAATGTCAGGTGTGGGGTGTTTAGACTCGGGTGGTTCATGTTAGGGTGTTAGGTGTAGACATAAAATGTATTTCCCCATAGGAATCAATGGGGCTGCGTTAAGGAGCTTTACGCTGCTTTTTGGCAGGTGTTAGACTTTTTTTCAGCCGGCTCTCCCCGTTGATTCCTATGGGGAAATCGTGCTCAAGCACGTTACACCAGCTCACCGCTAACGTGGTATTGGAGTGCGGTAAGAAGCAGAATTTTGCTCAACGCTCACTTCTTGTCTGGGTTGTAAAAACCCGTAATACCAGTGCTGTCTGTAAGTGAGCGGTGAGCATAAACTGCTCGTTAGCACCGCATAGCCTTTAACGCAACACTCGTAATCTAGGTGAATGTTTACCAAAAATAATTAACACTAAAATCACGAAAAATAAAAAAACACTAAGATTACAAAAAATAAACGAAATTATCAAAAATAAAAACAATTACACCTAATCTAATAGTCCTATAAAAATAAAAAAGCCCCCCAAAATAAAAACACACCCTAGCCTACAATAAACTACCAATAGCCCTTAAAAGGGCCTTTTGTAGGGCATTGCTTTAAAGAAATCAGCTCTTTTACCTGTAAAAAAATACAAAATCCCCCCAACAGTAAAACCCACCACCCAACCAACCCCCAAAATAAAAAACTTAGCTCTAAAAAAAAAAACTAAGCTACCCATTGCCCCTAAAGGGGCATTTGTATCGGCATTGCCCTTTAAAGGGCATTTAGCTCTTTTGCATTGCCCTTATAAGGGCATTTAGCTCTTTTTTAAAACCCAAAGCCCTAATCTAAAAAAAAACCCACCCAAAAAAAACAAAAAACAACTAACAGTAACCCCAGAAGATCTACTCATGGTTTCTGAAATCCGGACATCCATCTCCATCCAGGGGGCGAGGTCTTTATCCATCCTGGGGGCATCCTCTATCTTCATCCTGGTGGCGCGGAGCAGAGCCATCCTGGAAGCCGAAGACATCCTGCGTGGAGCGTCCTCTTCATACGGTCACCGATGTACACTGAAGTTGAATGCAAGGTAGCCATTTCAAAATGGCGTACCTTGCATTCCTATTGGCTGATTTGATTCTTCAAATTCAAATCAGCCAATAGGATGAGAGCTTCTGAAATACTATTGGCTGTTCAAAACAGCCAATAGGATGAGACCTATTGAAATCCTATTGGCTGTTAATATCAGAGAGATTTTTTAACACTCTCTCCACATTGATGTCTATGGGGGAAAGCGTGCACAAGAACGTCAAAGCAGTCCTTGGATTTTGTGCGGTATGGAGCTTAACACCACCTTATCACATGAACAAGGAAGCTTTTCAGTAACTCGTAATGGCAGGGAGAGTAAAATAACGCAACTTTTGTTGCGTTCGTTTTGCACCCTGTTTAGCACAAAACTCGTAATCTAGGTGATTGTTCTCTGTGAGCAGAGCATTGTGCCACGTGCTGTGCTTTCAGAGCTCTAAAAAAGTGCAATAGAGACATATGTTCTTCTTGGAGAAGTCCCAGTGGAATATGGAGGGGGAAGGGTTCAGTAATTTCCAGGGAATGCTCAGGATCAGGAATAATTACTATAATTAATGCGATTACATCCTCTTGTCCTATTGCCCTGCACATAATTTTCCTTATTTCTCTGATTCCTATAACTCATCACACTCCAATCCTTTGCTATCATTCACCTAGATTACGAGTTTTGCATTATGGTGCGGTACGGCTTTTAACGCTGAAATAATGGTCATTACGCTGGAATGGCCAGGAACGCATATTACGAGTCGTGGCGGTATAGCTATACCACAAGCATTTTAGCCTGTAACGCAACGTCCATTTAGCACTCAAAAAAATGATGTTTGAGTGCAGGATTTTCATAGCGCCGTTACTACAGGTTGTGCGGTCCGGGTAAAATGCTTGTGTTATGCTCTATACCAACATGAGCCATACCGCCATCTAAGACCAGTAGTTATGGATTTTGAAAAACAAAAATGTTTCACAAAACTCATAACTAAAAAGTACACTAACACCCATAAACTACCTATTAACCCCTAAACCGCCCCCTCCCGCATCGCAAACACTACATTAAATTTATTAACACCTAATCTGCCGCCCACCCATATCGTGACAATTAAATAAACCTATTAACCCCTAATCTGCCGCCCCCTATGTCGCCGCCACCTACCCACATCGCCAACACTATTTAAATCTGAGTGCAGTAGTTATGAGTTTTGCGCCACAAAAATGTTTGACAAAACTCATAACTAAAGTGTTACAAAGTACACTAACACCCATAAACTATCTATTAACCCCTAAACTGCCACCCTCCCGCATCGCAAACACTATATTAAACCTATTAACCCCTATTCTGCCTCCCACCCACATCGTCAAAATGATTTAAATATATTAACCCCTATTCCCCCGCACCCCAATATCGCCACCACTATAATAAAGTTATTAGCCCCTAAACCGCCGCTCCTCGACATCGCTGCCACTAAATAAACCTATTAACCCCTAAACCTCTGGCCTCCCACATCACAAAACACTAAATTAAACTAATTAAACCCTAAACCTAACACCCCCCTAACTTTAAATTAAAATTACAAGATAACTATATGTAAATAAATAAAAACTTACCTGTGAAATAAAAATAAACCTAATATTAAACTATAAATTAACCTAACCTTACTATTCTAATAAAATAAAAAAACTACCAATTAAAAATACTACAATACAAATTAAAAAAAAAAAACTAATCCTACGAAAAAATTTAAAAAATATAACTAAAATTACAAAAAATAAGAAACACTAAGATTCCAAAAAATAATAAACAAAATGATCAAAAATATAAACAATTAAGTTTTTATTTATTTAAATATAGTTATATTGTAATTTTAATTTAAAGTTAGGGGGGTGTTAGGCTAAGGGGTTAATAGTTTAATTTAGTGTTTTGCGATGTGGGGGGCTGGCGGTTTAGGGGTTAATCATTTTTCTTTAGTGTCGACGATGTCGGGGAGCAGTGCATTAGGGGTGTTTAGACTAGGGGTTTATGTTAGGTTGTTTAAATATGAAGACTTTAAGAATGTTTAGGGTTTAAATGTAACTTTCTTTACACAGCTCCTTGTGCTGTGCATTATGGAGCGTTAAGCCGAGGGCAGATTGTAACTTGTAGTGACAGCGCTATGGAAAGTGAAATAACACAACTTTTTTTGAGTTATTTTCGCACTCTGTTTAGCGCAAAACTTGTAATCTAGGCGATTGTGATTTCCCCTCTTCTAACATCCCCAAATTCTGCTCTCACAAATAATTTTTCTTACTACCTTTCTCGTCACTTCTACTGCAGACACGAATGGCCAGATTACAAGTGGCACGCTAACAATTACACACAAGCGATATCAGGTTTATCGTAGCTTTTTGTGCACGCATAGTACAAGTTAAACGTGATCGAATCTTAGCACTTATATTATGTTTGAGCGCAACTGAAGTTAACATCAGAATAGCGCCACCTCAGAACTCTGGTTAACAGTTATCCAGAGCTCTGAGGACTCGGTAATCATTCTAGCGTAAATCACGCTTTCACGTTTACTTTCAACTTGTAATACGAGCGCTAAAGCTGAGGTGCGCAAACACCCACGATAAACCCATTTTCACTAACGTTTAATTGTTAGCGCGCCACTCGTAATCTGTCCTAAAATATACAATACTCACTACAAAATATACTATACTCTCCTCAAAATATACTATACTCTCTACAAAATATACTACACACTCCAAAATATTCAATAAAATATACTATACTCTCTACAAAATATACTACACACTCCAAAATATTCAATAAAATATACTATACTCTCTACAAAATATGATCTATCCTTCAAAATATAACTTACTCTCTTCAGCATATACGATATTCCCTACAAAATATATAATACTCTCTGCAAAATATATTATATGTTACAAAATATACTATATTATCTACAAAATATAATATATGTTACAAAATATACTATATTATCTACAAAATATACTATATGTTACAAAAACATAATTTATGCTTACCTGATAAATTTATTTCTCTTGTAGTGTATCCAGTCCACGGATCATCCATTACTTATGGGATATTCTCCTTCCCAACAGGAAGTTGCAAGAGGATCACCCACAGCAGAGCTGCTATATAGCTCCTCCCCTAACTGTCATATCCAGTCATTCGACCGAAAACAAACAAAGAAAGGAGAAACCATAGGGTGCAGTGGTGACTGTAGTTTAATTAAAATTTAGACCTGCCTTAAAAGGACAGGGCAGGCCGTGGACTGGATACACTACAAGAGAAATAAATTTATCAGGTAAGCATAAATTATGTTTTCTCTTGTTAAGTGTATCCAGTCCACGGATCATCCATTACTTATGGGATACCAATACCAAAGCTAAAGTACACGGATGATGGGAGGGACAAGGCAGGATTAAGCGGAAGGAACCACTGCCTGAAGAACCTTTCTCCCAAAAACAGCCTCCGAAGAAGCAAAAGTATCAAATTTGTAAAATTTGGAAAAAGTGTGAAGCGAAGACCAAGTCGCGGCCTTGCAAATCTGTTCAACAGAGGCCTCATTTTTAAAGGCCCAGGTGGAAGCCACAGCTCTAGTAGAATGAGCTGTAATCATTTCAGGGGGCTGCTGTCCAGCAGTCTCATAGGCTAGGCGTATTATGCTCTCAAGCCAAAAGGAAAGAGAGGTTGTGTCAGAGTATATGAATATTATGATGAATATTACATATGTGTACATATATATATATATGTATATTTTATACACTGTATATGTTAGATGAGACCTCAGGATTAATTGAACATGAGTTTGTTGAACACAGCTTCTAATACACGTCTATCAGGATTGACGATCAGTAGAGCCTTTTTGAAGCATGACCCCTGTAGTGTAAAACACACAAACATTTCTTTTCTAAAGGAAATAGCTCAGTGACCCTATTCATTTGACTATATATGCAGATTTTTATAACTTCAGAACATTTGGTGAGGTGAGAAAAGAATGTGTTCAAGGACCCCTTTGGAATTTGACACGTGTGATACAACAGTTCTATCTCACTGAATCTCTATTTGAAGAAGTACTGCAAAACCCCCTCATGGGGGAAGGTGACACAAATAAAATTAAATACATTTTGCAAGGGGAACAATGCCAGTTTTCCATGTATGTTTGGAATGATTCATGATATATATATATTAAAATTAAGCACATTGTATTAGGTGGATGATTGCTGCAGGGGATATTTATATAGGAAATAAATTCAGATATACATAGAAATGATATATATGTTTTGAAAACACAAAAGATCTTACTTAGCCTCTGTGTGTTTAAAAACATGAATAGATGTTTATGGACCTGAAGAGAAGTGATTATTAACATTTATTTTCTTATTTCAGATCTACATAGACAGGATTCACTTGGAATACAGTACAATACTGAATTAAAAATAAGCTATTATTCACATATAAATGCCAGGATACCGATAAAATTGTAATGCATTTTAAGCTACTAATTAGCAGTATTAAATTGCCTTGATATAATAAAATGTTAATAATATAACATATTTGGTATCAGAATAATAATAAAAAAAAAAATAACCTAATATTAACCATCTGTAATTGGGGTTATATATGATTAATGCAGAGAGTGTAATCTGATTAAATAACCATTTTATGAAAAAAAAAAATTAACTTGCTTAAAAATGTCAGAAATGCTGTATTGTATTGCTATGTTGTACTGTATGCTGCCACCTGGTTTTATGTTGCGAGAACTACAGCCAGAAGGTTCTTTCTGGCTGTTAAAAATGAAATTTCCAAGGGCCAATCCGATTTAGACTTCCCAGATAACCAATGGGAAGGTCAGCTCCCATAGTGCCACCCACATGATGTCATCAATGATTATATAATGGGAGTGTTGAATGCACAAGGGAGAGTTGTCTGTAACTTGTTGAAAATTAGTGATCTGATTTTGGCTGCGATATACCTGAAAAAAAAAAAAAAGTTCACTTCAGCAAGGAGCTTAAAACTTATCCTTGATTTGTGCAAAAACCTTCTTTCAAATGAGATGACCTAAAGACCGCTACGAATTGGATCTGTTGCAAAACATTGGGAACCGGATTGCTGTTTATTTGGGTGATGTATATAAAAGTTTTATTATAAGATAAGTTATATGCATAGTCAATTTGTATTTAATAGATTTAAAGAAACAGTGTGTTTTAGTTAGCATTTCACAGCCTATATATATATTGTTTAAATCTGTGTCTGATTGGCTAAGTAACTCATCTATACAAGTTCTGATATTGTCAGTTAATTTTGTATTAGGATAAATTGAAATTAAATAGCAGAATATATATTATCCTATTGTTTTATAAACACTGTTTAGAATTGTATTGCTTGGATGTTAAAGGTTTTTAGTCCCATTGTGTTAAATAATTAAAAGGCTGAATTGTGAAGGTATATTTTTCTGGGTTTTGTAAGAAGGATAGCATATCTTAAGAGTTGGTTTTAACGCATATAAATTTTGTTTCATTTCCTTTTATTGCAAATATACTTCAATATGTTTATGGATATTAACTAAATAAAAGAATTCAGGTATTTATATTAATTGTATGGTCTAGTAGATGCATGGTTAATTAGGGTTTCTATTTTTTTTTATTTTATTGTGTTTGCAACCCTGCCATAAACTTATATATTATTTGGATAGCACTACTAAAGATTTTCATAAATATACTGACAGTTGCTAAAGCTTTTTGACCTCTCCTCTGTCCAGAGTAAACGACAAACAGGGTAGATGTTTGACAAAAATCTTTAGTAGCTTGTAAGTAAAACTTCAAGGCACGGACTACGTCCAGATTATGTAAAAGACGTTCCTTCTTTGAAGAAGGATTAGGACACAATGATGGAACAACAATCTCTTGATTGATATTCTTGTTAGAAACCACCTTAGGTAAAAACCCAGGTTTGGTACGCAGGACTACCTTATCTGCATGAAAAATCAGATAAGGAGAATCACATTGTAAGGCAGATAGCTCAGAGACTCTCCAAGCCGAAGAAATAGCCATCAAAAACAGAACTTTCCAAAATAAAAGTTTAATATCAATGGAATGAAGGGGTTCCAACGGAACTCCTTGAAGAACTTTAAGAACCAAGTTTAAGCTCCACGGGGGAGCAACAGGTTTAAACACAGGCTTAATTCTAACCAAAGCCTGGCAAAATGCCTGGACGTCTGGAACCTCTGCCAGACGCTTGTGCAAAAGAATAGACAGAGCAGAAATCTGTCCCTTTAAGGAACTAGCTGATAATCCTTTGTCCAAGCCCTCTTGGAGAAAAGACAATATTCTAGGAATCCTAACCTTACTCCATGAGTAATTCTTGGATTCACACCAATAAAGATATTTACTCCATGTCTTGTGGTAGATTTTCCTGGTAACAGGCTTTCGTGCCTGTATTAAAGTATCAATGACTGACTCGGAGAAGCCACGCTTTGATAGAATCAAGCGTTCAATCTCCATGCAGTCAGTCTCAGAGAAATTAGATTTGGATGATTGAAAGGACCTTGTATCAGAAGGTCCTGTCTTAGAGGCAGAGTCCATGGTGGAAAGGATGACATGTCCACTAGGTCTGCATACCAAGTCCTGCGTGGCCACACAGGTGCTATCAGAATCACTGATGCTCTCTCCTGTTTGATTTTGGCAATCAGTCGAGGGAGCAGAGGAAACGGTGGAAACACATAAGCCAGGTTGAAGAACCAAGGCGCTGCTAGAGCATCTATCAGCGTCGCTTCTGGGTCCCTGGACCTGGATCCGTAACAAGGAAGCTTGGCGTTCTGGCGAGACGTTATGAGATCCAACTCTGGTTTGCCCCAACGATGAATCAACTGAGCAAACACCTCTGGATGGAGTTCCCACTCCCCCGGATGGAAAGTCTGACGACTTAGAAAATCCGCCTCCCAGTTCTCCACGCCTGGGATATGGATTGCTGACAGGTGGCAAGAGTGGTACTTTGCCCAGCGAATTATATTTGAGACTTCTAACATTGCTAGGGAACTCCTGGTTCCCCCTTGATGGTTGATGTAAGCCACAGTCGTGATGTTGTCCGACTGAAATCTGATGAACCTCAGTGTTGCTAACTGAGGCCAAGCCAGAAGAGCATTGAATATCGCTCTTAACTCCAGAATATTTATTGGAAGGAGTTTCTCCTCCTGAGTCCACAATCTCTGTGCCTTCAGGGAATTCCAGACTGCACCCCAACCTAGAAGGCTGGCCTCTGTTGTTACAATTGTCCAATCTGGCCTGCGAAAGGTCATACCCTTGGACAGGTGTACCCGAGACAACCACCAGAGAAGAGAATCTCTGGTCTCTTGATCCAGATTTAGCAGAGGGGACAAATCTGTGTAATCCCCATTCCACTGACTCAGCATGCATAATTGCAGCAGTCTGAGATGAAGGCGCGCAATTGGCACTATGTCCATTGCCGCTACCATTAAGCCGATTACCTTCAAACACTGAGCTACCGAAGGGCGCGGAATGGAGTGAAGAACACGGCAAGCATTTAGAAGTTTTGATAACCTGGACTCCGTCAGGTAAATTTTCATTTCTACAGAATCTATAAGAGTCCCTAAGAAGGAGACTCTTGTGAGTGGGGATAGAGAACTCTTTTCCTCGTTCACTTTCCACCCGTGCGACCTCAGAAATGCCAGAACTATCTCTGTATGAGACTTGGCAACTTGAAAGCTTGACGCCTGTATCAGGATGTCGTCTAGACACCGGAGCCACCTGGACTCCGTCAGGTAAATTTTCATTTCTACAGAATCTATAAGAGTCCCTAAGAAGGAGACTCTTGTGAGTGGGGATAGAGAACTCTTTTCCTCGTTCACTTTCCACCCGTGTGACCTCAGAAATGCCAGAACTATCTCTGTATGAGACTTGGCAACTTGAAAGCTTGACGCCTGTATCAGGATGTCGTCTAGACACGGAGCCACCGCTATGCCTCGTGGTCTTAGAACCGCCAGAAGTGAGCCCAGAACCTTTGTAAAAATTCTCGGGGCAGTGGCCAACCCGAAGGGAAGAGCTACAAATTGGTAATGCCTGTCTAGAAAGGCAAACCTTAGAAACCGATGATGATCTTTGTGAATCGGTATGTGAAGGTAGGCATCCTTTAAGTCCACTGTGGTCATGTACTGACCTTCTTGGATCATGGGTAGGATGGTCCAAATAGTTTCCATTTTGAAAGATTTTGTTTAAGATGTGAAGGTAGGCATCCTTTAAGTCCACTGTGGTCATGTACTGACCTTCTTGGATCATGGGTAGGATGGTCCAAATAGTTTCCATTTTGAAGGAATTTGTTTAAGATCTTTAGATCCAAAATTGGTCTGAAGGTTCCCTCTTTTTTGGGAACCACAGATTTGAATAAAAACCCTGTCCTTGTTCCGTCCGCGGAACTGGATGGATCACACCCATAACTAGGAGGTCTTGCACACAGCATAGGAATGCCTCTTTCTTTATCTGATTTGCAGATAGCCTTGAAAGATGAAATCTCCCTTGTGGAGGGGAAGCTTTGAAGTCCAGAAGATATCCCTGAGATATGATCTCCAACACCCAGGGATCCTGAACATCTCTTGCCCATGCCTGGGCGAAGAGAGAAAGTCTGCCCCCTACTAGATCCGTCGCCGGATAGGGGGCCGTTCCTTCATGCTGTCTTAGAGGCAGCAGCAGGCTTTCTGGCCTGCTTGCCTTTGTTCCAGGACTGGTTAGGTTTCCAGGCCTGCTTAGATTGCGCAAAAGTTCCCTCTTGTTTTGAAGCGGAGGAAGTTGATGCTGCACCTGCCTTGAAATCTCGAAAGGCACGAAAATTAGACTGTTTGGCCTTTGCTTTGGCCCTGTCCTGAGGAAGGGTGTGACCCTTACCTCCAGTAATGTCAGCAATAATATCCTTCAAACCAGGCCCAAATAAGGTCTGCCCCTTGAAAGGAATGTTGAGTAATTTAGACTTCGAAGTCACGTCAGCTGACCAGGATTTAAGCCATAGCGCCCTACGCGCTTGGATGGCAAATCCGGAATTCTTAGCCGTTAGTTAAGTCAAATGAACAATGGCATCAGAAACAAATGAGTTAGCTAGCTTAAGTGTTCTAAGCTTGTCAATAATTTCAGTCAATGGAGCTGTATGGATGGCCTCTTCCAAGGCCTCAAACCAGAATGCCGCCGCGGCCGTGACAGGCGCAATGCATGCAAGGGGCTGTAAAATAAAACCTTGTTGAATAAACATTTTCTTAAGGTAACCCTCCAATTTTTTATCCATTGGATTTGAAAAAGCACAACTGTCCTCAACCGGGATAGTAGTACGCTTTGCTAAAGTAGAAACTGCTCCCTCCACCTTAGGGACCGTCTGCCATAAGTCCTGTGTAGTGGCGTCTATTGGAAACATTTTTCTAAATATAGGAGGTGGGGAAAAAGGCACACCCGGTCTATCCCACTCCTTGCTAATAATTTCTGTAAGCCTTTTAGGTATAGGAAAAACATCAGTACACACCGGTACCGCATAGTATTTATCCAGCATACACAATTTCTCTGGTACTGCAACTGTGTTACAGTCATTCAGAGCAGCTAATACCTCCCCAAGCAACACACGGAGGTTCTCAAGCTTAAATTTAAAATTAGAAATCTCTGAATCAGGATTCCCTGAATCAGAGATGTCACCCACAGACTGAAGCTCTCCGTCCTCATGATCTGCATATTGTGACGCAGTATCAGACATGGCCCTTACAGCATCTGCGCGCTCTGTATTTCTCCTAACCCCAGAGCAATCGCGCTTGCCTCTTAATTCAGGCAACCTGGATAATACCTCTGACAGGGTATTATTCATGATTGCAGCCATGTCCTGCAAGGTATGGGCGTCCCTGATGTAATTGGCGCCATATTAGCGTGCATCCCCTGAGCGGGAGGCGAAGGGTCTGACACGTGGGGAGAGTTAGTCGGCATAACTTCCCCCTCGTCAGAATCTTCTGGTGATATTTCTTTTATATTTAAAGACTGATCTTTACTGTTTAAGGTGAAATCAATACATTTTGTACACATTCTCCTCTGGGGCTCCACCATGGCTTTCAAACATAATGAACAAGTAGTTTCCTCTGTGTCAGACATGTTTAAACAGACTAGCAATGAGACTAGCAAGCTTGGAAAACACTTTAAACAAGTTTACAAGCAATATAAAAAACGTTACTGCACCTTTAAGAAACACAAATTTTGTCAAAATTTGAAATAACAGTGAAAAAAGGCAGTTACACTAACGAAATTTTTACAGTGTATGTAACAAGTTAGCAGAGCATTGCACCAACTTGCAAATGGATTATTAACCCCTTAATACCCAAAAAATAATAAAAGACAAAAACTTTTTTTTCTTTTTCTTTTTCAAACAGTCACAACAACTGCCACAGCTCTACTGTGGCTTTTTACCTCCCTCAAAAACGACTTTGAAGCCTTTTGAGCCCTCCAGGGATGTCCTGGATCATGCAGGAAGAAGCTGGATGTCTGTGTCTGTAATTTTTGCTGTGCAAAAAAACGGCAAAATAGGCCCCTCCCACTCATATTACAACAGTGGAAAGCCTAAGGAAAATGTTTCTAGGCCAAATTCAAGCCAGCCATGTGGAAAAAAAACTAGGCCCCAATAAGTTTTATCACCAAATACATATAAAAACGATTAAGCATGCCAGCAAACGTTTTATATTACATTTTTATAAGAGTATGCATCTCTATTAATAAGCCTGATACCAGTAGCTATCACTGCATTTAAGGCTTTACTTACATTAGTTCGGTATCAGCAGCATTTTCTAGCAAATTCCATCCCTAGAAAAATATTAAATGCACATACCTTATTGCAGGAAAACCTGCAGAGCCATTCCCTCTCTGAAGTTACCTCACTCCTCAGAATATATGAGAACAGCCATGGATCTTAGTTACTTCTACTAAGATCATAGAAAACGCAGGCAGATTCTTCTTCTAAATACTGCCTGAGATAAACAGTACACTCCGGCACCATTTAAAAATAACAAACTTTTGATTGAAGAATAAACTAAGTATAAAACACCACACTGCTCTTACGACCTCCATCTTGGTTGAGGCTTGCAAGAGAATGACTGGATATGACAGTTAGGGGAGGAGCTATATAGCAGCTCTGCTGTGGGTGATCCTTTTGCAACTTCCTGTTGGGAAGGAGAATATCCCATAAGTAATGGATGATCCGTGGACTGGATACACTTAACAAGAGAAATATACTATATTATCTACAAAATATACTATATGTTACAAAATATACTATATTATCTGCAAAATATACTATACTAGTCCTAAAGCCCGTTCACACGGGCCATTTTTTGCAGTCCCACCCCTTGTTCTTTCTCCCTCCCCCTCTCTTTTGCTCTCTCTCCCCCTCTCTTTTGCGCTCTCTCACTCCACCTCTCTTTTGCTCTCTCTCCCCCCTCTCTTTTTCTCTCTCTCCCCTCTCTTTTGCTCTCTCGCTCCTCTCTTTTGCTCCCTCTCCCCCCCCTCTTTTGCTCTCTCTCCCCCCTCTATTTTGTGTTCTCTCTCTCCCTCTCTTTTGTGCTCTCTCTCTCCCCCTCTCTTTTGCGCTTTCTCTCTCTCCCTCTCTTTTGCGCTCTCTACCCCTATCTTTTGCGCTCTGTCTCCCCCTCTCTTTTGCGCTGTCTCTCTCCTCCTCTCTTTTGCTCTCTCTCCCCCCTCTCTTTTGTGCACTCTCTCTCCCCCTCTCTTTTGCGCTCTCTCCCCTCTCTTTTTAGCTCTCTCCCCCTCTCTTTTGCGCTCTCTCTGCCTTCTCTTTTGTGCTCTCTCTCCCCCTCTCTTTTGCTCTCTCTCTCTCCCCCTCTCTTTTGCGCTCTGTCTCCCCCTCTCTTTTGCGCTCTCTCTCCCCCTCTCTTTTGCGCTCTCTCTCTCCCCCTCTCTCTTGTGATCTCTCCCCCTCTCTTTTGCGCTCTCTTGCTCCACCTCTCTTTTGTGCTCTCTCGCTCCACCTCTCTTTTGCTCTCACTACCCCCTCTCTTTTGCTCTCTCCCCCCTCTCTTTTGCTCTCTCTCTCTCCCCCCTCTCTTTTTCTCTCTCCCCCCTCTCTTTTGCGCTCTCTCTCCCCCCTCTCTTTTGCTCTTTCTCCCCCCTCTCTTTTTCTCTCTCTCCCCCTCTCTTTTGCTCTCTCTCTCCCCCCTCTTTTGCTCTCTCTCCCCTCTCTTTTTCTCTCTCTCTCTCCCCCTCTCTTTTGCGCTCTCTCCCCTCTCTTTTGCACTCTCTCTTTCACCCCCTCTCTTTTGCTCTCTCTCCCCCCTCTCTTTTGTGCTCTCTCTCTCCCCCTCTCTTTTGTGCTCGCTCTCCCCTCTCTTTTGTGCTCTCTCTCTCCCCTCTCTTTCGCGCTTTCTCTCTCCCCTCATCTCTTTTGCTCTCTCTCTCCCCCCTCTCTTTTGCTCTCTCTCCCCCCTCTCTTTTGCGCTCTCTCTCCCCCTCTCTTTTGTGCTCTCTCCCCCTCTCTTTTGCGCTCTCTCTCTCCCCCTCTCTTTTGCACTCTCTCTCCCTCCTCTCTTTTGCGCTCTCTCTCCCTCTTCTCTTTTGCGCTCTCTCTCCCTCTTCTCTTTTGCGCTCTCTCCCCGCCTGTCTTTTGCGCTCTCTCTCTCCCCCTCTCTTTTGCGCTCTCTCTTCCTCCTCTCTTTTGCGCTCTCTCTCTCCCCCCTCTCTTTCCCCTCTCTTTTGTGCTCTCTCCCCCTCTCTTTTGCACTCTCTCCCCTTCTCTTTTGCGCTCTCTCTCCCCCACTCTTTTGCTCTCTCTCTCTCTCCCCCCCTCTCTTTTTCTCTGTCTCTCTCTCCATTCCCCTCTTTTGCTCTCTCTCCCCCCACTATTTTTTGTTCTCTCCCCCCTCTCTTTTGCGCTCTCTCCCCCTCTCTTTTGCGCTCTTTTTCTCCCCTCTCTTTTGCGCTCTATCTCCCCCCCTCTTTTGTGCTCTGTCTCCCCCCTCTCTTTTGCGCTCTCTCTCTTCCCCTGTCTTCTGTGCTCTCTCTCCTCCTCTCTTTTGCGCTCTCTCTCTCCCCCTCTCTTTTGCTCTCTCTCTTTCCCCCTCTCTTTTGCGCTCTCTCTCCCCCCTCTCTTTTGCGCTCTCTCTCTCCCCCCTCTCTTTTGCAATCTCTCCCTCTCTTGTGCACAACCACGCCCGGTCACGCCCACTTCCTCCCACCGTCACCGTGCTGCAGCAGATCAGGTAGACTCTAAGACCAGGTGTGTTTGTCCTTGTGATGTCTCTACTGCGCATGACAGCTTCGGACAAACACACTTGGCCTTTTATATTATAGGATTATCTACAAAATATACTATCAACTAGATTACGAGTTTTGCGTTATGAGTGGCTCGTTAATAACTTGCAAGTTATTTCCACCACTCACCTTTTATAGCACTGCTATTACAGGTTTGCGAAAAAACGGCATTTGCGGGCAATATGGCAGCGTTGAGCTCCATACCGCACACAAATACCAGCGCTGCTTTGAGCTGCTTTGATGTGCTCATGCACGATTTCCCCATAGACATCAATGGGGAGAGCCGGCTAAAAAAAAGTCTAACACCTGCAATGACAGAGCGTAAAGCATTGATGTCTATGGGGAAAGAAAATGTATGTTTAAACCTAACACCCTAACATAAACCCCCGAGTCTTAACACCCCTAATATGCCGCCCTAACATCGCCAACACCTATATTACACTTATTAACCCCTAATCTGCCGCCCCAATGTCGCCGCCACCTACCTACACTTATTAACCCCTAATCTGCCGCCCCCAATGTAACCACCACCTACCTACACTTATTAACCCCTAACCTGCCGCCCCAATGTCGCCGCCACCTACATAAATTTATTAACCCCTAATCTGCCGTCCCCAACGTCGCCGCCGCCACTATACTAAAGTTATTAACCCCTAAACCTGTGGCCTCCCACATCACTAACACTAAATAAATATATTAACTCCTAAACATAACCTTAAGTCTAACCCTAACGTAACCCTAACCCTAACACCCCTAACTTTAATATAATTAAAATAAATCTAAATAAAACCTACTATTAATAAATAAATAATTCCTAATTAAAACTAAATACTTACCTGTAAAATAAACCCTAAGCTAGCTATAATATAACTAATAGTTACATTGTAGCTATCTTAGGTTTCATTTTTATTTCACAGCTAAGTTTGTATTTATTTTAAATAGGTAGACTAGTTAGTAAATAGTTATTAACTATTTAATAGCTATCTAGTTAAAATAAATACAATTTACCTGTAAAATAAAAACCTAACATTACAATAAAATTAAATAAATTAAATAAAAAAAATACATTTATCTAAATTACAAAAAATAAAAGCTAAATTACACAAAATAAAATAAGAAATTATAAAAAATAAAAATGAATTACTCCTAATCTAATAGCCCTATCAAAATAAAAAAAAAAAACCCAAAATAATAAAACCCCTAGCCTACACTAAACTGCCAATAGCCCTTAAAAGGGCCTTTTGCGGGGCATTGCCCAAAAGAAATCAGCTCTTTTACCTGTAAATAAAAAATACAAACAACCCCCCAACAGTAAAACCCACCACCCACACAACCAACCCCCCAAACCAACCCCCTCTTTCACATTGCCCAAACCCTAAGCTAAAAATAAAACCCACCCAATAAACCCTTAATAAAACCTAACACTAACCCCCGAAGATCCACTTACAGTTTTGGAAGACCGGGCATCCATCCTCATCCAGCCGGGAGAAGTCTTCATCCAAGCGGCAAGAAGTCCTCAATGAAGCCGGGAGAAGTCTTCATCCAAGCGGCATCTTCTATCTTCTATCTTCATCCTTCCGACACGGAGTGGCTCCATCTTCAAGACATCCGGCGTGGAGCATCCTCTTCATACAGTCCCAGCCGTTCACTGAAGGTTCCCTTTAAGGGACGTCATCCAAGATGGCGTCCCTTGAATTTCTATTAGCTGATAGAATTCTATCAGCCAATTGGAATTAAAGGGTAAAAAATCCTATTGGCTGATGCAATCAGCCTATAGGATTGAGCTTTAATCCTATTGGCTGACCCAATCAGCCAATGGGATTTAGCTCGCATTATATTGGCTGTTCTTCAGTGTACGGCTGGGACCGTATGAAGAGGATGCTCCATGCCGGATGTCGTGAAGATGGAGCCGATCCGCGTCGGAAGGATGAAGATAGAAGATGCCGTCTGGATGAAGACTTCTGCCTGCCTGGAGGACGACTTCTTGCCGCTTGGATGAAGACTTCTCCCGGCTTCGTTGAGGACTTCTTCCCGCTTGGATGAAGACTTCTCCCAGCTGGATGAGGATGGATGTCCGGTCTTCCAAAACTGTAAGTGGATCTTCGGGGGTTAGTGTTAGGTTTTATTAAGGGTTTATTGGGTGGGTTTTATTTTTAGCTTAGGGTTTGGGCAATTTAAAAGAGCTAAATGCCCTTTTAAGGGCAATGCCCAACCAAATGCCCTTTTCAGGGCAATGGGGAGCTTAGGTTTATTTAGATAGGATTTTATTTGGGGGGTTGGTTGTGTGGGTGGTGGGTTTTACTGTTGGGGGGGTTGTTTGTATTTTTTTTTTACAGGTAAAAGAGCTGATTTCTTTGGGACAATGCCCCACAAAAGGCCATTTTAAGGGCTATTGGCAGTTTAGTTTAGGTTAGGGGTTTTATTATTGGGGGGGGGGCTTTTTATTTTGACAGGGCTATTAGATTAGGTGTAATTAGTTTAAATATTTGATAATTTCTTTTTTATTTTGTGTAACAGTGTTTTTGTTTGTAATTTAGTTAATTGTATTTCATTAATGTAATTTATTTAATTTTAGTGTAATGTTAGGTTTAACTGTAAGACAGGTTAGGTTTTATTTCACAGGTAAATTTCTATTTATTTTTACTAGGTAGTTAGTAAATAGTTAATAACTATTTACTAACTAGTCTACCTAGTTAAAATAAATACAAACTTACCTGTGAAATAAAAATAAAACATAAGCTAGATACAATATAACTATTAGTTATATTGTAGCTAGCTTAAGTTTTATTTTACAGGTAAGTATTTATTTAGTTTAAAAATAGGAATAATTTAGGTATAAATTGTAATTTTTATTTGGAATTATTTTAATTTAGGCTAAAGTTAGGGGTTGTTAGGGTTACGTTAAGGTTAGGGTTAGACTTAGGGCTATGTTTAGGGGTTAATAACTTTAGTATAGTGGCGGCGACATTGGGGGCAGCATAATAACAGTAATTTAGGTTGCGGCGATGTTAGGGACATCAGATTTGGGGTTAATAAGTGTATGTAGGTGGCGACGACATTGGTGGCAGCAGATTAGGGTTTAATAATATTTAACTAGTGTTTGCGATGCGGGAGGGCCTCGGTTTAGGGGTTAATAGGTAGTTTATGGGTGTTAGTTTACTTTGTAACACTTTAGTTATGAGTTTTATGCTACAGCTTTGTAACGTAAAACTCATAACTATTGACTTCCAGTTGACGGTACAGATTTTGTGTTTATAGGCTGTACCGCTCACTTTTTGGCCGGACAGGCAAACTTGTAATACCGGCGCTATGGAAGTCCCATTGAAATAGGACTTTTTGAAAGGTGCGGTAGTTACATTGCATGATGGCCAAAAAAGTGTGCGGTACAGCTGTACCTACAAGACTCCTAATAGCAGCGGTAGTGAAAAGCAGCGTTATGAAGCTTTTCACTCATAACGCAAAACTTGTAATCTAGCTGTAAATTATCTACAAAATATACTATATTCTCTGCAAAATATTTTATATGTTACAAAATATACTATATGTTACAAAATATACTATATTCTCTACAATTATATTCTCTACAAAATATTTTATATGTTACAAAATATACTATATGTTACAAAATATACTATATTCTCCAGAAACTATACTATAAGTTCACAAACAGCAGCACCAATAGCAGAGTAAAAAAGTTTTATTACCAATTCATCTGGGTCATACAAAGTGACGTTTCGGGCATCTAGCCCTTAATCATACATAGCTAACATCATATAGTATGCCCTTATATAGGCCCACCTACACCATGACAGCCAATCAGTATAAATTCTAACACCCCCTAGTGGTTATAACAGATCACACAATTTATAATTATCAAAGAGTATGTTTTTTTACGTTCACAGTTATATACATTTTAACAGCTGCAAATACAGATATGGAATGTATAAACTGTTACAGGAATATGTATCCAGAATGCCTCCTTCTTTTTGAGGATCAATTCCCTATTATCATACAGGAGGTGCTGTGCAATTGGAGTGTGTAACACAAAATATACTATGCTCTACAAAATATACTACACTCTTTACAGAATATGCTATACTCTCTACAAAATATATTATATTCTCTAGAAAATATACCGGTATTATGCTCTACAAAATATGCTATATTCTCTACAAAATATTCTACACTCTCTACATAATATGCTATACTCTCTACAAAATATACTGTATTCTCTACAAAATATATTATGCTCTACAAAATATACTATACACTCTACAAAATATGCTATACCCTCTAAAAAATATGCTATATTCTTTACAAAATATACTATACCCTCTACAAAATATGCTATATTCTTTACAAAATATACTATACTCTCTACAAAATATGCTATATTCTTTACAAAATATATTATACTATCTGCAAAATATTCTATACACTACAAAATTTACTAAAATATAGTATACTCTCTACATAATCTACTATATACTTCACAAAATATTCTATACTTTCTATAAAATATACTATACTCAAGAAATATTTTATACCCTCTACAAAATATACTATACTCTCTATAAAATATACTAGGCTCTACACAATGCTCTACAAAATATACTATATTCTCTACAAAATATACTATACTCTACAAAATATACTATATTCTCTACAAATTATACTATACTCTACAAAATATACTATATTCTCTACAAAATATACTATACTCTAAAAAATATACTATATTCTCTACAAAATATACTATACTCTACAAAATATACTATACAAAATATGCTATATTCTTTACAAAATACTATAATATACAATGCTCTACAAAATCTACTATAATATAGTATACTATACCAAATATATTGCACATCACAAAATATACTATATTCTATGCAAAATATACTAAATAAAATTTAGTATACTCTCTACAAAATATACTTTATTCACCACAAAATATACCATACTTTCTGCAAAATTGTCATAGATTGCAGGAACTGTTTAATTCTTTTATAAAGATCAGTGTTCCTGTGAGATTGGGAAAGGTTTAGGTGTTGGCTACGTGTTCCTGAAGGAATCCTTAGGAATACCTAGCACTTTAATATGTGCCAAGAGATTAGGTTAGAGTGAAATATATTCTGATTAATACACTCTAACTAACATGAGGCAGTATCACATATAATTATAAAACATATAGATTGTCTTAAGTGTTGAACAGTAGACACAACACTATGAATGATATGAATCACTCTGCAGTTAGTAACGGTAATCAACAAATAGTCAGACCTGTATCAGAGTTCCAGAGAAGGTCAGCTTGTTCGCACTGAAGTGCTGGTTTCACTCCGTGAAGTTTCCTAAGAGAGAGCAGCAGGAGCGTGGCGAGCGGTCAGAGCTGACAGGCAGTGAGAAGTGCAGTCGGCTGTGTCTGATGACATCACCGGCAGCGTGTACCGCACAGACACAGCAGAACTCCGGAGTGTTGAAGCTGTTCCTGCAGGTTACCCGATGACAAGGGAAAATAGATGAACAGGGTAGTGTAAAGTTAATTCTCCAAACAAGGAAGGTTACGGCTGTATCACAAAGGTTCTGAGGTTTAGGCTCAGAGGAGGTTAAGAGTGCACACGAAGTAGATAGTATACTCTCAATAAAGCAGCATTGGTTCTAGGTAGGAGGTGCCTTAAATATGCAATTGCTTAAAGGGACAGAGAGAAAACATGAACCCTTACAGAGCCCCCCCTTCAAAGAACCACAGCGTGGGTCAAGGTCTGGGACGGTCCGGGTTCCGCAGATGAAAAAGGGACACACGGCGTGGAGCAGAAACATTGGAGGCAGGTTCCCAGGAATCCTCCTCATGTCCAAAACCCTTCCAATGAATGAGATAGAATAAAACCCCTCTGCGAGTACGTGAATCCAAGATGCTATGTACCACAAATTCTTGATCCGAGGAAGGTATCGGAACAGGATCAGGAATAGTAGGAGTTGGTGTGGATGGAGAACAAGGTTTAACCAATGATATGTGGAAAGTTGGATGGGAGCTGTAGTGTGACAGTTGATGGATTATTGATCCGAACTATGGGATAAGGACCAATAAACAGCTTCCCTAACTTTTTGCTAGGGTATGATAGTCTCAGATTTTTCGTGGAGAGCCAAACCTTTTGACCCACAGTATATACAGGACTGGTCCTATGACGGAGGTTGTAGTATTTGCTCTGATAAGCTTGAGCTTGGAGTATGTTGTCATGGATAGTAGGGAACAGACTGGAGATATCGTTGACTAGATCATTAACCATAGGACATGGAGTTTCGACCTTAGGTAGTAGAGTAAAACGAGGGTGTAAACCATAGTTGACAAAGAGAGGAGAGAAACCAGTAGAGGCATTTTTGTTATTGTTATACGCAAATTCTGCTAAAGGGAGAAATGATGCCCATGACTCCTGCTGATCCGCACAGTAGCATCTCAAATACTGCTCCAACCACTGGTTTACTCTCTCTGTCTGCCCGTTAGTTTGTGGATGATAAGCGGTGGTAAGTTTTTGTTCCATGTGTAGAGACTTACATAAAGATCTCCAAAATTTGGAGGTGAACTGGGTTCCACAATCACTGATAACTGTCAGAGGTATACCATGCAACCGGACAATATTTTGTATGAAAAGGTCACAGGAGATTTTGGAAGTAGGTAACGAGGTTGTGGGGATGAAATGAGACATTTTAGAAATACATAGATCTGTAATCACCATGATTGTGGTATAATTGTTGGATATCAGCAGATCAACAATGAAATCCATAGATAAAGTCTGCCATGGAGCATGGGGGACTGGCATAGGTTGTAGAAGTCCAACAGGTAGTTGTCTAGAGGGTTTGGAGGTAGCACAGATGACACTTTGATCCAAATGATCCTTGAGATCATTCCGTAGGGAAGGCCACCAGTAGGATCTAGTGAGTAGATCCATAGATTTATCCCTGCCCATATGCCCAGCCAAAGGAGATTGGTGTACAGAATTCAATACCTCCTTACGGAGGTTTAGAGGTACATACAGCTTATGGTCCTTTCGTAATACTCCAGTAGAGTCAGGTAGTAAGTCCTGATAAGGAACTGAAGTGTCAGTTTCAAGGGCTTTTTTAAATAAAGGTTCAAGACATGTCAGAATCCCTACTATACAATCCCTAGGTATGATAGTAGTTGGGATGGTGGATTGAAGGGGTTTAGTGGTTTGCCTGGAAAGGGCGTCTGCTTTACAATTTCTGGTACCTGGTCTATAAGTGATGATATAGTGGAAGCGAGAGAAATAGAGACTCCATCTCACTTGTCTGGAGGACAGAGTACGGTTTGATTGTAGGTACTGCAGATTTTTGTGATCTGTGTAGATAACTGTAGGTTGATTAGCTCCTTCCAGTAGATGTCTCCAATGATCAAATGAACATTTTATAGCGAGCAGTTCTTTTTCTCCTACTGGATAATTCAACTCGGCAGGTTGTAGGACTCTAGAGAAGAATGCTACCGGATGTAAAGGATCCTTGAAGGATTTCCTCTGGGAGAGGATTGCCCCAATGGCAAAATCGGAAGCATCGACCTCTAGTATGAATTGCTTCTGCATATCCGGATACTGTAGAATGGGAGCTGAAGTGAATTGAGACTTGAGATTGTCAAAGACTATCTGGGTCTGATGGTTCCAGGCAAATGGCTGATTAAGTTTAGTGAGTTCAGTCAAAGGTTTCGTAAGAGCTGCAAAACCAGGTATAAACTTCCTATAATAATTAGAAAATCCTAGAAAGCGCTGTACATCTTTTTTTTGTTTGGGGTGTAGACCAATCTAGAATTGCCTGAACTTTGTCATTTTGCATCTTAATGCCTTTAGGGGAGATCTCATATCCAAGGAAGGATATATTTTGAGACTCAAATATGCATTTTTCCAGTTTAGCATATAGACTATTCGTCCTAAGTCTGGAAAGGATTTCCCTAACATGTAGTCTATGTTGATCTAGGTCTTGTGAAAAAATGAGAATATCGTCCAAATAGACTACGACATACACATCAAGGATGTCTCTGAACAGATCATTGATAAGGCATTGGAATGTTGCTGGAGCGTTGCATAATCCACATGGCATCACTGTATATTCGAATAGACCGTATCTAGTTCGAAACGCAGTGAGCCATTCGTCACCAGCTCTCATTCGTATCAGATTATAGGCACCACGAAGATCCAACTTGGTGAAAACCGTGGCTCCCCTCAATCTTTCTATCAATTCCGGGATTAAAGGGAGAGGGTACCTGTTTTTACGTGTACGCTTGTTCAATTCTCGGTAATCGATAATAGGTCTCAAAGTACCATCTTTGTTTGTAACAAAGAATATCGAGGCCCCAGCAGGGGAAGTACTGGGTCTGATGAACCCTTTTCTAAGGTTGTCATCAATATAGTTCTTTAAATGGTCCAGCTCTGGTTTAGAGAGTGGATAAATGTGGCCGTAAGGGATGGAGACCCCAGGAAGTAAGTCAATCGGGCAATCATAAGCCCTATGGGGAGGAAGAACCTCAGCTTCCTTTTTGTCAAACACATCGGCAAAATCAGCATACTGAGTGGGTAGATTATTTACTTCAGTATGACATAGAATAGATAAGTCAGTGTCTGATGGGGAGGTGTTAAAGATAGGAAAAGTTAAGCTCCGGTTATCCCAATTTATTACTGGTTTATGGGTACACAACCATTCCATACCGAGTATGATGTCAAAAATTGGGGAAGTAATAACATCAAATATACAAAAATTAGATACCAAATTATTAACAGTTACCTTTATAGGGTCAGTTTGGTGTAGCACAGGCCCAGAAGCAAATAAAGACCCATCAATAACCTTCACAGAGACTGGATTGCTTTTACACACAAAGGGAATTTTATTGGATTTCACAAAACCTAGATGAATGAAATTTCTACATGAGCTTTGTATCTATAATTGCTTCAGTGGATGTCTGGAAGTGGTCCCACTGTAAAAGAATTGGGATAGTGATGTAAGCGCTTTTAATAGTCTTTAACATATAAGAAGTATAAGGAGATAATAACCTACCCTTCTTAGTTTTAGTAAGTATAGGGCAGTCCTTCACTTCATAGGATGGGGAGGCGCAGTACATGCATAGGCTGTGCATTTTTCTTCTGGCTTTTTCCTGTGTGGTGAGTGGCCCCTTCATGAAGCCTATATCCATAGGTTGAGGACTATCTTTCACCTGATAAGGTGGTGTAGGGAGGAAGCTTTTGGAGCTTGTAGCTTTTTCATTCCTACGTTCTCTCAGGCGTCTATCAATATTGATTGTGAGTGTGAAAAAATCCTCCAGGGAGTCGGAGATTCCAATTCAAGACAGTTTGTCTTTTATCTCTTCAGATAATCCCAGACGAAATTGTGTCTTGAGGGACACCTCATTCCAGCCTGAATCACGAGCTGAGATTTTAAATAGGGTGATATAATTCTCCACTGGATTTTTCCTTTGTTTTAGTGCCCTAAGAGAATTTTCGGCAGAGACCTGTTTGAAAGGGTCATCATAAAGTGCCGCCATTTGGTTGAAGAAACTTGATAGAGACCCCAAGACAGGGTCTTGGTTCTCATAGAATGAGTCAGCCCAAGCCCTGGGCTCCCCTCTTAAGTAGTAAATGACCGTAAGGACTCTGACCCTTTCGGTAGGATAGGTGCGTGGTTTTAGGTCAAATAACAGTAAGCAGGAATTCCTGAATTCCCTGAACCGAGCTCTGTCTCCAGAGAATTTCTCAGGCGGGGAGACCAAGGGCTCAGGTTTTTGTTCCGGAGGATTTGGCTTGGGGGCCAGTACCTCCCTTAAACAGGCTTTTAAGGCCTGATTCTCAACTTGAAGCTCATGGAAAGAGCCTGACAGAGCATCTAGTCTGTCAGACAACACTTGAACTCTTTCAGCAAGTGGATCCGGTTCCATAGTGTTAAGAAAAAAAAAAAAAATGTAATACTTCAGAACACTTCACCCAAAACCTTTCTAAATCTTTTTTTTATGGCTGCTTTATTATGTCATAGATTGCAGGAACTGTTTAATTCTTTTATAAAGATCAGTGTTCCTGTGAGATTGGGAAAGGTTTAGGTGTTGGCTACGTGTTCCTGAAGGAATCCTTAGGAATACCTAGCACTTTAATATGTGCCAAGAGATTAGGTTAGAGTGAAATATATTCTGATTAATACACTCTAACTAACATGAGGCAGTATCACATATAATTATAAAACATATAGATTGTCTTAAGTGTTGAACGGTAGACACAACACTATGAATGATATGAATCACTCTGCAGTTAGTAACGGTAATCAACAAATAGTCAGACCTGTATCAGAGTTCCAGAGAAGGTCAGCTTGTTCGCACTGAAGTGCTGGTTTCACTCCGTGAAGTTTCCTAAGAGAGAGCAGCAGGAGCGTGGCGAGCGGTCAGAGCTGACAGGCAGTGAGAAGTGCAGTCGGCTGTGTCTGATGACGTCACCGGCAGCGTGTACCGCACAGACACAGCAGAACTCTGGAGTGTTGAAGCTGTTACTGCAGGTTACCCGATGACAAGGGAAAATAGATGAACAGGTTAGTGTAAAGTTAATTCTCCAAACAACAAGGAAGGTTACGGCTGTATCACAAAGGTTCTGAGGTTTAGGCTCAGAGGAGGTTAAGAGTGCACACGAAGTAGATAGTATACTCTCAATAAAGCAGCATTGGTTCTAGGTAGGAGGTGCCTTAAATAGGCAATTGCTTAAAGGGACAGAGAGAAAACATGAACCCTTACAAAAATATACTATACTGTCTACAAAATATAGTATGATCTATAAAATATACTACACTCTCTACCAGAGGCGTAACTAGAAACCACAGGGCCCAGGTGCAAGAATCTAAGAAGGGCCCCCCCACCACCCCTCCCCTCTCCAAAAAAAAGTGAATTTAATACATATATTTTTTTTTTTACATTTAACACAGAAAAAAATGTGAATCAGATTACATGTCTGCAAAAGGAGGTACCCTGTGCCCACAGTCTGTGAGATGGTCTGACCCCCTATTACTGTATATATATATATAGTGACACTATTTAACCCCCCAGTACTGTATATATTAAGTTAGTGACACAGTCTGTAATCTGCCGGTGAGATGGCTGTCCTGACCCTACCCGCCCAGTACTTTATAAAGTGACTATAGTAGTCAGTGACATGGTCCAGCCCCCCGTACTGTATATAGGGGTACTGTATAGTGACACTGTTTTCCCCCTGCCCCCCCCCATGCTGTAGTAACAAGGTCTGTAATTTGCTGGTTCCGCAAACATACACAAACACACACACACACATGCATAAATACACACACAGTCACATACATACACACACACACACCATACACACACACATAAACACCAATGGGTATAACAGAAACACTAACCCCTGTAGTCATGTCACATTCACATGATATCAGTGCAGGCAGTGGTAGGTTAACGTTTTTTATTAAAAAAAAAATTATTAAAAAAAAATTATAATTTTTTTTATTTTTTTTTTAAGATGGGCCCCCACCCTCAGGGGCCCAGTCGCACCTGCGACCTCTGCACCCCCTGTAGTTTCGCCCCTGCTCTCTACAAAGTATACCATATTTTCTACAAAATATAGTATACTCTACTGAATATACTATACTCTCTACAAAATAAACCTTACACAATATACTATACTCTCTACAAAACATATTAACTTCTACACTCTATACAAAATACATATTTAAACATATGCTGACACACATACAAACAGACACACATACACATTTCTCAAATTATCATGAACAGTTAATAGTAAATAATTAACTGTAAATGGTTAACTTTGTAATGCTAAACATTAACAGCATTCTAGTATTTACTGGGAGAAAATGTCATAAAAACTAACTGTATCCCTTTGTTTTATCTGATAGAATTTTTAGATTGTTTATAGTTGTTAATAGTTTTATCTCCTTTATGTAGGTTAAAGTTTTTAATAAACAGATTAAAGTTCAGATCACATTTGTAAACTATCTAAACTAATGTGTACAACAATTGAGTGCTTTCCTATAAATGTTAATTTATGATTGCAAGGAAGCGTTTGGAGGTTTAAGAAAAGTTCATAACACAATTAATCAAAATGATATGATATTAATTGCACATCATTAATTAATATAAATGGTTAGGTGGAAAAACATGCATTAAAATATATTAAGCAACATCAATACTGAATTCATTATCAAGCATGTTTTTTTTAGTCTTGGTTAATAAATATCTGAGATATGTGAAAGCCTAATGTAAAATCATTTTTGTTTGCTCGATTCAATGTTTTTTTTCAAACTGATTCACTTGGCTTCACCTATTTATTATAAAACAGAGATGAAATACAATATGTTTTGTATTTATTCTGGAAAGAACGAGTGTATGAATTTTGAAACGGGTTCCTCATAAAGAAAACAGTTGCAAGGTTTGAGAGCTCTTAAAGGGACATTTAACACTAAATACATTTCATGCACCTCACTCTAATTATGTGTGCCACCATTTTGAAACCTAGGTTTTACTGCAGTAACTGAAAAAGAGTTGCTGCACATGTGCAAACACATTAACAATGAAATGCAGTGACAGCTAGATTTCAACATGGAAGCACCCATAATCAGAGGAAGGCAGAGAGTAACCTCAATATTAAACCCACATTTTGTTTCATGATTCAGATATAGCATGCAATTTTAAACAACTTTGTAATATACTCCTATTATCAAATTTTCTTCGTTCTCTTGGTATGTTTATTTGAAAAGGCAGGAATGTAAGCTTAGGATCCGCACCATTTTTGGTCAGTACCCTGGGTAGCACTTGCTGATTGGTAGCTACATTGAGGTCAGTTTGTCAGGCAGTTTGATTTTATGAAATGTATCTCTGTTACATTTATATACAGTGCACAAAACTCTGTAAATAAATATAGATGAAAAACACAAGTATTTATTATGTGACAGTGGTCATGAGGAGGCAAGTGGCTTCTGCACACAATGCTTTAGATGCCACTTACTCTCCTTGGTGTTGAGAAAGCTTACAATGGTTTTCTCTGTCATTATTGAAACAATTAATGGTGTCACTTCTACATTGCTTTGCTACTTGCTGTGCAAAAGAACTGTAGCTTTGATCTATTTTGTATATTATCTATTCTGTATGTTGACCCTGGGCAGGTTGATCTGTGTCTAGCGCTGCAGGATTTAGGGGACAGTAACTTTATTTATGCATTCTATTACAGATCAATGACCTCTAGTTGTCTAGTGAGTTGTACATGACATCTCCATGTTGAAGGTTGGGGGAAGCAGATTTCCCAATGCCAGCACAAAATACACCACTCAATCCACTAACTCACACAGTCCCACTCTTTCTCTACATAAACAAGAAGAGATGGTGTATGATAAATAGCCTTTGTACCCTCCTGGATGGTCATATCCTGGAATCTAATACAATTTTATAAACTACTTGGAGTTAATTTAAAATTACCTGTTGAGCCTCTTCCATACAGAGTCTCTCTCAGCGGTGGAAGGTGACCGTCCCATGTTGGGCTGGTTTGCTTCATTCGGCCAAATGAAGACAAATTGCTCATTCCTTTGTGTCCATGGATAATGACTGATGAAACCAAGACATCTTCTCCTTCAAGAGGCATCACTTTCCGCACTTTGTGATTGCATTTTGATTGGTTCACACCCATATCAAGCCGAACAAAAACAGAGGGCAAATGGAAGTCATTGAGTTTATAAAAACAGATAGATTTGTGTCCTGAATTAATAAAATGTAATTTCTCCAGGGCGTTCCCTTCTTGTGCCCACACACAAGTGAGAATATGCAGTGTCTGGCTGGTTACTAGGAGGAGAGCGGTGGCCATGCTAGTTAAACATTTACATGGGCAGAAACTCACTGAAGTGGAAAAAACAGACATTGAATATTAAACTACTCAAATCACTACTCTGGAGGTCACTTCCATGGGCTAGAAGAAAAGGTTTACAGTACCCTCCCTATATTTACGTCAACACCTGAGTGATAACCTCTGTAAATTAATTCCAGACCATTAATTCCTAGTGTTTCAGAAAAGGTTATCTATGAAATAGCCCAACAGGACATTAAAGGGGCAGTAAACTCAAAGTAAAATGGTTGTGATTCAGACAGAGCACAACATTTTATAAAACTTTCAATTTCACTCCCATTATCTAATTTGCTTTTTTTGTATCATTGTTGAATAGTTAAGATAGGGAGGGAAAAAGCAATATTTGCAACAATATATAAATGTTATACCGTATAAGTATACAGTAGTTGCTTCCATAGAGTGCTAGGATATGTGAACGCACCTGGGCTCTATGTAGGTTTATACTTCAAAAAAGGATGCCAAGAGTACAAAGCAAATTTAATAACAGAAGAACGTGGTCTAAACAGCCCTTGAAACTACTTCACTTTCCCTTTAAATAGTGTAAGACTACTCTAACAGATCATCTATAACTGTTCCTAACTGGCCTTTACAATTCTTTCTTCAATAGTTAAACAATTAATATAAAAAAATACATCTACTATTCTCAGCCTAAACTATCTATCTATCTATCTATCTATCTATCTATCTATCTATCTATCTATCTATCTATCTATCTATCTGTCTGTCTGTCTGTCTGTCTGTCTGTCTGTCTGTCTGTCTGTCTGTCTGTCTGTCTATCTATCATTATCTATATCTATCTATCTATCTATCTATCTATCTATCTATCTATCTATCTATCTATCTATCTATCATCTATCTCAATATCTGTCTGCATGCCTATTTTCATGTGTATGTTGTCAATTTACAAATAGTATATATTAATTAAAAAAATAACTAAGATGATAACGACAGCATATCTATACTATAATCATGCTTGTAACGCGTCTGTCGCCGTCGCCAATTGCGCACACATCCTCAAAGGAATTTTGGCTGCACGAGGCAGCCAAAATAATGTTGGCTGCGCACGCAGCCAAAAGAATCCACCTGAATGCAGCTTACGCTACATCCAGGAGGATTCGCCTGCCATTTTCGGAATCCACCTGGATGCAGCGTAGGCAAACGAAGCCTTAAAAAAAAATGCAACTGCCCAGACAAAATAACGGAAAAACATGTAACAGCCCGCACAAAATAATAAAAAAACCTAACCACCCGCACAAAGTATAACAAAAAACAACCTAACATCCCACATGAAGTATTAACAAACAGCTAAACCGCCAACCCCCCACATTGCAAAATAATAAAGTAATTAACCCCTAATCCGCAAATTAAACAACGCAAATAACATAATTAATATATTAACCCCTAAACCAGTGTTTTTCAACCAGTGTGCCGTGGCACACTAGTGTGCCGTGAGAGATCCTCAGGTGTGCCACAGCAGACTGACAACAGTGTGACATATTTTTTAAACATTGCTTGTTTTTTACTCCCAGTGCAGGGGTAGTTTGTAGGAGGCATGGCATAACAGCACAATACATACAGTATGTGTGTGTTTGTGTGTATGTGTATATATATATATATATATATATATATATATATGCTGTATTAGGTTACAATGTGTGATTTTTTTTAAATTTTGGGATGGTGGTGTGCCACAGGATTTTTTAATGTAAAAAAGTGTGCCACGGCAAAAAAAAAGGTTAAAAATCACTGCCCTAAACTGCCAACCTTCCACATTGCAATAAACCTAATTAACCTATTAACACCTAAACTGCCAAACCCCAACATCGCAATAAACCTAATTAACCTATTAACCCCTAAACCGCCAACCCCCCACAACGCAAATAACTAACGGCTAGATTACGAGTTTTGCGTTATGAGTAAAAAAGCAGCGTTATGTGTTATAACGCTGCTTTTTCACTACCACTGCTATTATGAGTCTTGTTGGTACAGCTGTCCCGCACACTTTTTTGGCCATACCGCAAATTAACTTACGCAATTTGCGTAAAGTCTTTTTTCAATGGGACTTCTATAGCGCTGATATTACAAGCTTTTTCTGGGAGGCCAAAAAGTGAGAGGTACAGCCTATCCCGCAAGATTCGTAATGCAATCTAAAGTCAGTAGTTATGAGTTTTACGCTACAAAGCTGTAGCATAAAACTCATAACTAAAGTGCTAAAAAGGACACTAACACCCATAAACTACCTATTAACCCCTACAATGAGGCCCTCCCGCATCGCAAACACTAAAATAAAATTATTAACCCCTAATCTGCCGCTCCCGACATCGCCGCCACTTTAATAAACATATTAGCCCCTAATCCGCCGCACTCCTGCATCACAAACACTAGTTAAATATTATTAACCCCTAATCTGCCGCCCCTAACATCACCGCCACCTACCTACATTTATTAACCCCTAATCTGCCGCCCCCAACGTCGCCGCCACTATACTACATTTATTAACCCCTAAACCTAAGTCTAAATCTAACCCTAACACCCCCTAACTTAAATATAATTAAAATAAATCTAAATAAAACTTACAATTATTACCTATATAATTCCTATTTAAAACTAAATACTTGCCTGTAAAATAAACCGTAAGCTAGCTACAATATAACTAACAGTTACATTGTAGCTAGCTTAGGGTTTATTTTTATTTTACAGGCAAGTTTGTATTTATTTTAACTAGGTAGACTAGTTAGTAAATAGTTATTAACTACCTAGATAAAATAAATACAAATTCACCTGTAAAATAAAACCTAACCTGAGTTACACTAACACCTAACATTACACTACAATTAAATTAATTACATTAATTAAATACAATTACCTAAATTACAAAAAAACAAACACTAAATTACACAAAATAAAAAACAAATTATCAGATATTTAAACAAATTACACCTAATCTAAAAGCCCTATCAAAATAAAAAAGCCCCCTAGCCTAAACTAAACTACCAATAGCCCTTAAAAGGGCCTTTTGCGGGGCTATGCCCCAAAGAAATCCACTCTTTTAACTGGAGAAAAAATACAAACAACCCCCCCAACAGTAAAACCCACCACCCACACAACCCCCCCAAATAAAATCCAAACTAAAAAAACCTAAGCTCCCCATTGCCCTGAAAAGGGCATTTGGATGGGCATTGCTCTTAAAAGGGCATTTAGCTCTTTTGCTGCCCAAACCCTAACCTAAAAATAAAACCCACTCAATAAACCCTTAAAAAAAACTAACACTAACCCCCGAAGATCCACTTACAGTTTTGAAGACCGGACATCCATCCTCAACGAAGCCGGGAAAAGTCTTCAGCAAAGCGACATCCAAACGGGCAGAAGTCTTCATCCAAGCCAGCAGAAGTGGTCCTCCAGACGGGCAGTAGTCTTCATCCAGATGGCATTGTCTATCTTCATCCATCCAGCACGGAGCGGCTCCATCTTCAAGACATCCGGCACGGAGCATCCTCTTCAATCAACGTCTTCTTTACAATGAGGTTTGCCTTTAAATGACGTCATCCAAGATGGCATCCCTTGAATTCTGATTGGCTTATAGAATCAGCCAATCGGAATTAAAGGTGAAAAATTCCTATTAGCTGATGCAATCAGCCAATAGGATTGAGCTTCAATCCTATTGGTTGATCCAATCAGCCAATAGGATTGAGCTCACATTCTATTGGCTGCTCCAATCAAGCTCAATGCAAGCTCAATCCTATTGGCTGATTGCATCAGCCAATAGGAATTTTTCACCTTTAATTCTATCAGCCAATCAGAATTCAAGGGACGCCATCTTGGATGACGTCATTTAAAGGCAAACCTCATTGTAAAGAAGACGTCGATTGAAGAGGATGCTCCGTGCCGGATGTCTTGAAGATGGAGCCGCTCCACGCCAGATGGATGAAGATAGAAGATGCCGTCTGGATGAAGACTTCTGCCCGTCTGGAGAACCACTTCTGCCGGCTTGGATGAAGACTTCTGCTCAGTTGGATGAAGACTTCTGCCGCTTCGCTGAAGATTTCTCCCGGCTTTGTTGAGGATGGATGTCCGGTCTTCAAAACTGTAAGTGGATCTTCGGGGGTTAGTGTTAGGTTTTTTTAAGGGTTTATTGAGTGTATTTTATTTTTAGGTTACAATTTGGACAGCAAAAGAGCTAAATGCCCTTTTAAGGGCAATGCCCATCAAAATGCCCTTTTCAGGGCAATGGGGAGCTTAGTTTTTTTTAGTTAGGATTTTGTTTGGGGGGTTGGTTGTGTGGGTGGTGGGTTTTACTGTTGGGGGGGTTGTTTGTATTTTTTTTTTACAGGTGAAAGAGCTGATTTCTTTGGGGCAATGCCCCGCAAAAGGCCCTTTTTATGGGCTATTGGTAGTTTAGTTTAGGCTAGGGTTTTTTTTTTAATTTGGGGGGGCTTTTTTATTTTGATAGGGCTATTAGATTAGGTGTAATTAGTTTAAATATCCGATAATTAGTTTTTTATTTTGTGTAATTTAGTGTTTTTTTTTTTTTTGTAATTTAGGTAATTGTATTTAATTTATGTAATTAATTTAATTGTAGTGTAATGTTAGGTGTTAGTGTAACTCAGGTTAGGTTTTATTTTACAGGTGAATTTGTATTTATTTTATCTAGGTAGTTAATAATTATTTACTAACTAGTCTACCTATTTAAAATAAATACAAACTTGCCTGTAAAATAAAAATAAACCCTTAGCTAGCTACAATGTAACTATTAGTTATATTGTAGCTAGCTTAGGGTTTATTTTATAGGTAAGTATTTAGTTTTAAATAGGAATTATTTAGTTAATGATAGGAATTTCATATAGATTTATTTTAATTATATTTAAGTTAGGGGGTGTTAGGATTAGGGTTAGATTTAGGGGTTAATAAATTTAGTATAGTGGCGGCGACATTGGGGGCGGCAGATTAGGGGTTAATAAATGTAGGTAGGTGGAGGCGATGATAGGGGCGGCAGATTAGGGGTTAATAATATTTAACTAGTGTTTGCGATGCGGGAGTGCGACGGTTTAGGGGTTAATATGTTTATAAAAGTGGCGGCGACGTTGGGGGTGTCCGATTAGGGGTTAATAAGTGTAGGTATGTTGCGGCGACATTCAGGGCAGGAGATTAGGGGTTAATAACATTTTGTAGGTGTCAGTGATGTTGGGGGCAGCAGATTAGGGGTTAATAAGTATAATATAGGTGTCAGCGATGTCCGGAGCGGCAGATTGGGGTTAATAAGTATAATGTAGGTGTCAGCTATGTTGGGGCAGCAGATTAGGGGTTAATAAGTGTAAGATTAGGGGTGTTTAGACTCAGGGTTCATGTTAGGGTGTTAGGTGTAAACATAAATTTTGTTTCCCCATAGGAATCAATGGGGCTGTTTTACGGAGCTTTACTCTGCTTTTTTGCAGGTGTTAGACTTTTTTCAGCCGGCTCTCCCCATTGATGTCTATGGGAAATCATGCACGAGCACGTAAAACCAGCTCACCGCTGCATTAAGCAGTGCTTGTATTGGAGTGTGGTATGGAGCACTATTTTGATCTACGCTCACTTCTTGCCTGTTAACGCCGGGTTTATGAAAACTTGTAATACCAGGGCTGTAGGGAAGTGAGCGGTGACAATAACGTGAAAGTTAGCACCGCACCCCTCATAACACAAAACTCATAATCTAGCTGTAATTTAATTACTAAACCCCCTAACCTAACACCCCCTAACACCCCCTAAATTAACTACAATACTAAGTTACAATTAAAATAATAAAACATAACATTAAATTACAAAAAAAATATCTAAAATTACAAAAAATAAAAAACTCTAAAATTACAGAAAAAAATCCTAAAACTAAGCCCCAAATAGGTACTCACCGTTCCTGAAGTCCGGCGGAGAAGGTCTTCTTCCAGGCGGCTCTATCATCTTCTATCTTCATCTGGAGCGTAGGTGCTGAGCGGTCTTCCCCGATGCGCGGATCCAGAGCAGCGTTTTTTGTGTTTGTTTTTTTTATTTGGAGAGGAGGTTGGTTGGGTGGGGGGTTTCCTTGTTAGGGGTAAATGGTAATTTTTTTTAAGTAAAAGAGCAATGCCCTACAAAAGGCCCTTTTAAGGGTTATTTGTAGTTTAGTATTAGATTAGGCAGTGTTTTTATTTTGGGAGGGATTTTTTATTTTTATTGGGGTATTAGTTTAGGTTTACATTTTTTATTTTTTGTAACTTTAGCATGGGGGTTTCATGTAAGGAAGTGCAGACCCTTAAACAATTGTATTAAAAGAAAACTAGAAAGAAGAAATCAAAGAACTTGTAACAATTGATTTCCAAAATAGACAGGGAATTCACTTCAGCACACTTAATTTCAAGTAAAACCTAACCTCGGTTTTTATTCATCAAAATATGATGCACACTGGGGTAGAACCCACATACAGTACATAGAAAACACACATTAAAAAATGCAACAATAGAACTCATTCAGGTAGCTGAAAAGTCGCTGTAAATGTTACAGTTTTAACCACATGTGGTAGGCATATCCTTATTCCAGCAATCATCCAAATGCAGGTTAGGTTAGTTCATGCATGAAAAGCTGGCAAGCTTGTTATATACACTGCAGTGTTAGCAAGATTAGAGATTAGGAAGAAACAGCCAATATTCCACAATAGATGCAGTTGCAACTGATAGGTACAAAGTAGCTGTATGTTAGGCAATGCATGATCACTCAAGCCAAAGTTTTATTCAGTATCTCCCCCAACAAAACAAATGGATCAACAGGAAAACAGAACATGGGGCTCATGTGGTTACTCTCCTCTGAAATACAGAAAGCTTCCTCCCACGTACCTCCAGACAGGGGTGGACTGAGACCAAGCAGGGACCTTGTCAAAAGTGTGGCAGGCCCCCCCACCCCCTTTTTGCTCCATCTAACTCCTCTGCCTTTCCCCCACCATAATGCCCCTCCCACCTCTTGTGCTCCTCCCACCTCATATGCCCCTCCCCTACCATGTTTTTAATTGCCATATAAAAAGACATTTTGTTTCCTTAAATATTTTAATAAGAACAAAATATAAATTAACAAGTGCTGCATTGTGCCCAAAAAAATAATATATTTTTTTTTAGTCAAACACAGAATTATAAAGTGCAATGTGAGTCTTACAAAGAATTGTAAACAAAGTGCTATGCGAATCATACACACAATTATAAACAAAGTGCAATGCAAGTCATAAACAAAGTAACAACAACATTTTAAAAACAATATTTTAAATAGAAAAATCAAGTTCAAATGTATAAATAAATAGAACAGGGGGTATTTATTTAATTAAGTGTACTTTTAACTTAAGCTAAAATTGCTGAAATGAAAACATTACTAAAATGTAAAACTTTTCCAATTAAGTTATTTAAAAGAGAAGCAAAGAGCGAAGCTCAGCAGATGTTTTTCCAAAGCGATCTATGATTTTCTCTTTGTCAGACTTTACTCTCAGTGTAATATCTTTTTCAATTGCTATCAGCATCAGTGTTTCCAAATTTTACTGAGTGAGTGATGATTTAAGCCTGGACTTTAAAATTTTTAACTTTGAGAAGCATCTTTCACAGGTGCATTGTGTAGTGCTAAGAGTAATCAAATGCTTGTATGCCAAGTAAAGATTCTCATAAGCTGATGAATACAGTTTGTACTGAAAGAGCAATTTATATGCACAAGATGTACATTTTTTGCAAGTAAGCTTCTTGAGAGATGCCTTACAGGTTGTTGATGACTCAGTGTCAGCCGGGGTGTCCAACTCTTCTTCTAGGTCTGACTCTGAATCACTCACTTCATCACTGTCATCTAACAGTCCTCTTCTGATGTTTTTGTAGCTAGATGCAAATCATTTTAATTCTTTGTGAAGAGTATTTTATCACGGGTAGCCAGTATTTCCTCAAATCGATTTGGGTCAAAGCTTGCAATCTGTTTGTAACGTTTGTCATGGGTAGCATACCTGGTCTTCATGCTAGCCAAAACCTTATCAAGGATAACATTATAGCTTGACACTTCAAATTTTTTTCTTCAAATTAGGGAGTTCTGCACATCTTGTCAAGTTCTAAAAATAATTTTTGGATTAAAATGTTCTCGCAAGCAAGTTTTTCATTTATCTGATCAACAAATGTTGTTGTTGAATGGAAAACATCTGAAAAGCATCTTGAAATTTTTTGCAAGCGAGTTGTAGCAACATCAACCATTTGCCATGCATGCATAAGATCAAGGTTTGGTGATTACAAATAATCCGAAACAGGTGTAGTAATTGAAAATATTCTAAGAAAAGTAAAAGTGGTAAGGATGGTTTCAAATTTACAGAGATTTTGATTCAACTTCAGTGCTTCATCTCAAACTGAGTGTCGGAAATCTGATGAATCACTTACTTCCTGAAGGCTAAGTATCAGATCTGAATACAATTCATTTGATTGGTCTTCATAGCTTCCAAAAGCTTACAAAGTACTCTGGCTCTACTTGACCATCTAGGATTACAAATTTTCTCAAGTCTTTAAAGTTTTGCAGTTCCTGTCTTTGCTTTCATTTGGTTATCCCATATTTTCATTCTTTTATAGGACTCCCCAAAAAATGTGGATAGGTTACTGAGAAGTCCAAACAGACTTATAGCTGGAACACACACACAGCTTGCATCTCCTATGACCAGGTTGAGAACATGAGCATAACACCATGTGTGAATATGACTAGGACAAACATCCTTCATCTGAGCTTGCAGTCCAGTATAGATCCCATTTATGTTAGCAGCTCCATCAAGTTAATCTCTAACACACTGTTCAAGACTAAGCCCAATGTTAAACAATGATTCATGTAGCAAGTTATGCAAGCTGCTATTGCTTGAATCTTCAACAACCACTATGCGTATCAGTCTCTCTCTCACTTTGTCTTCCACAGTATATTGCACAACAATGGCACACTTATCATGAGCAGACACATCTTGTCTGGAGTCCATTTGGACTGAAAACATGCCAGCTGTCATAACCACTACAAATTTTAATGGCTTAAGGTGAGGTCCAGATTCGGATGTGTAAGTTGTTGTTCTGGATATTTAATGTTCTTGTGACAGTAGGGTTAACAACTATACGGCTAGATTTAGAGTTCTGCGGCCAAAGGGGTGCGTTAGCTACGCTGGCTTTTTTTCTCCTGCACCTTTTAAATACAGCTGGTATTTAGAGTTCACAGAAGGGCTGCGTTAGGCTCCAAAAAGGGAGCGTAGAGCATATTTACCGCCACTGCAACTCTCAATACCAGCGTTGCTTATGGATGTGGCCAGCTTCAAAAACGTGCTCGTGCACGATTCCCCCATAGGAAACAATGGGGCTGTTTGAGCTGAAAAAAAACCTAACACCTGCAAAAAAGCAGCGTTCAGCTCCTAACGCAGCTACATTGTTTCCTATGGGGAAACACTTCCTAAGTCTGCACCTAACACTCTAACATGTACCCCGAGTCTAAACACCCCTAACCTTACACTTATTAACCCCTAATCTGCCGCCCCCGCTATCGCTGCCCCCTGCATATTATTATTAACCCCTAATCTGCCACTCCGTACACCGCCGCAACCTAAATTATACCTATGTACCCCTAATCTGCTGCCTCTAACACCGCCGACCCCTATATTATATTTATTAACCCCTAATCTGCCGCCCCCGCTATCGCTGACACCTGCATATTATTTTTAACCCCTAATCTGCCACTCCGTACACCGCCGCCAGCTACGTTATCCCTATGTACCCCTAATCTGCTGCCCCTAACACCGCCGACCCCTATATTATATTTATTAACCCCTAATCTGCCACTCCGTACACCGCCGCAACCTAAATTATACCTATGTACCCCTAATCTGCTGCCTCTAACACCGCCGACCCCTATATTATATTTATTAACCCCTAATCTGCCGCCCCCGCTATCGCTGACACCTGCATATTATTTTTAACCCCTAATCTGCCACTCCGTACACCGCCGCCAGCTACGTTATCCCTATGTACCCCTAATCTGCTGCCCCTAACACCGCCGACCCCTATATTATATTTATTAACCCCTAATCTGCCGCCCCCAATGTCGCCTCCACCTACCTACAATTATTAACCCCTAATCTGCCGACCGGATCTCACCGCTACTATAATAAATGTTTTAACCCCTAAAGCTAAGTCTAACTCTAACCCTAACACCCCCCTAAATTAAATATAATTTAAATCTAACAAAATAAATTAACTCTTATTAAATAACTTATTCCTATTTAAAGCTAAATACTTACCTGTAAAATAAACCCTAATATAGCTACAATATAAATTATAATTATATTGTAGCTATTTTAGGATTAATATTTATTTTACAGGCAACTTTGTAATTATATTAACCAGGTACAATAGCTATTAAATAGTTAATAACTATTTAATAGTTACCTAGTTAAAATAATTACAAAATTACCTGTAAAATAAATCCTAACCTAAGTTACAATTAAACCTAACACTACACTATCAATAAATTAATTAAATACAATATCTACAAATAAATACAATGAAATAAACTAAATAAAGTACAAAAAATAAAAAAGAACTAAGTTACAAAAAATAAAAAAATATTTACAAACATTAGAAAAATATTACAACAATTTTAAACAAATTACACCTACTCTAAACCCCCTAATAAAATAACAAAGCCCCCCAAAATAAAAAAATGCCCTACCCTATTCTAAATTAAAAAAGTTCAAAGCTCTTTTACCTTACCAGCCCTGAAAAGGGCCCTTTGCGGGGCATGCCCCAAAGAATTCAGCTCTTTTGCCTGTAAAAAACCCCCACATACAATACCCCCCCCCCCCAACATTACAACCCACCACCCACATACCCCTAATCTAACCCAAACCCCCCTTAAATAAACCTAACACTAAGCCCCTGAAGATCTTCCTACCTTATCTTCACCTCGCCGGGTATCACACCGATCCGTCCTGGCTTCGATGTCTTGATCCAAGCCCAAGCGGGGGGCTGAAGATGTCCATGATCCGGCTGAAGTCTTCATCCAAGCGGGAGCTGAAGAGGTCCATGATCCGACTGAAGTCTTCTATCAACGGCATCTTCAATCTTCTTTCTTCCGGATCCATGTTCATCCCACCGACGCAGAACATCCATCTTCACCGACGACTTCCCGACGAATGACGGTTCCTTTAAGGAACGTCATCCAAGATGGCGTCCCTCGAATTCCGATTGGCTGATAGGATTCTATCAGCCAATCGGAATTAAGGTAGGAAAATTCTGATTGGCTGATGGAATCAGCCAATCAGAATCAAGTTCAATCCGATTGGCTGATCCGATCAGCCAATCAGATTGAGCTTGCATTCTATTGGCTGATCGGAACAGCCAATAGAATGCAAGCTCAATCTGATTGGCTGATCGGATCAGCCAATCGGATTGAACTTGATTCTTATTGGCTGATTCCATCAGCCAATCAGAATTTTCCTACCTTAATCCTATCAGCCAATCGGAATTCGAGGGACGCCATCTTGGATGACGTCCCTTAAAGGATCATCATCATCAAAGACTCACTATGGCTGCTCCTATAAGGTAAAGCTTGAACTCCAATATAAAAGGCAATATCTATGATGCAGTTTAAAAAAGCACAGTGTTTGAGTTTTTGGTCATGTTGAATTGAAAGTTGTTCAATCTGTAGTTTGTGTTTGATTGATTTTCCTTGCATATTGATCATGTATGCCTCACTGGCAAGCTTGTGGAATTGAAAGTTTTCATGCTCTGTGAGCCTTGATGTAATATGCCTCCATTCCCTGGAACCCTTTATCCACTGAGTATTATAGTGCAGAGTCTTTTTTTTTTTTAAGGTTACCCATTTTCTGCTTATATCCTCTCCTTGTATACTTTTCCTGTAGTAAACTACATGGCTATTACAAGGGTTGTTGTGGCATTTCAATGTTTGAGGGCACTTCTGGACTTTGAACCGTTACTCCAGAAGCAGAAGCCACATCCTCTTCTGGAATTTGAACCGTTACTCCTGAAGCAGAAGCCACATCCACTTCTGCAATTTGAACCGTTACTCCAGAAGCAGAAGTCACATCGTCTTCTGCAATTTGAACCATTACTCCAGAAGCAGAAGTCACATCCTCTTCTGGAATTTGAACCGTTACTCCAGAAGCAGAAGCCACATCCACTTCTGGAATTTGAAACGTTACTCCAGAAGCAGAAGTCACATCCACTTCTGGAATTTGAACCGTTACTCCAGAAGCAGAAGTCACATCCTCTTCTGGAATTTGAACTGTTACTCCAGAAGCAGAAGTCACATCCTCTTCTGGAATTTGAACCGTTACTACAGAAGCAGAAGTCACATCCTCTTCAGGAATTTGAACTGTTACTCCAGAAGCAGAAGTCACATCCTCTTCTGGAATTTGAACCGTTACTCCAGAAGCAGAAGCCACATCCTCTTCAGGAATTTGAACCGTTACTCCAGAAGCAGAAGCCACATTCACTTCTGGAGGCCGAATCTCAAAGGTCTTGCGGACCTTATCCAACAGTGCGGATCAGGTCCGCAAGACCTCGTTGAATGCAGAGAGTAATACACTCTCCGTATTCAGCATTGCACCAGCATCTCACAAGAGATGCTGGTGCAACGACGCCCCCTGCAGACTTGCAGCCAATGGGCCGCAACAGGGAAGTGTCAATCAACCTGATCGTACTCGATCGGGTTGAATTCCGGCGGTTTTATAGATTCCATGCATTAGCAATGAAGGAACAGAGAGGAAAGCCTACAAGAAACAAGCCATTACTAAAGCAGTACAGTAGGTGCACCGTGCAGCACCAAGTGTGCATAAGTAAATGCAAAATAAGCCATTACTAAAGCAGTACAGTAGATGCACCGTGCAGCACCAAGTGTGCATAAGTAAATGCAAAACAAGCCATTACTAAAGCAGTACAGTAGGTGCATCGTGCAGCACCAAGTGTGCATAAGTAAATGCAAAACAAGCCATTACTAAAGCAGTACAGTAGGTGCACCGTGCAGCATCAAGTGTGCATAAGTAAATGCAAAACAAGCCATTACTAAAGCAGTACAGTAGGTGCACCGTGCAGCATCAAGTGTGCATAAGTAAATGCCAAACAAGCCATTACTAAAGCAGTAGAGTAGGTGCACCGTGCAGCACCAAGTGTGCATAAGTAAATGCAAAACAAGCCATTACTAAAGCAGTGCAGTAGGTGCACCGTGCAGCACCAAGTGTGCATAAGTAAATGCAAAACAAGCCATTACTAAAGCAGTACAGTAGGTGCACCGTGCAGCATCAAGTGTGCATAAGTAAATGCAAAACAAGCCATTACTAAAGCAGTACAGTAGGTGCACCGTGCAGCATCAAGTGTGCATAAGTAAATGCAAAACAAGACATTACTAAAGCAGTACAGTAGGTGCACCGTGCAGCACCAAGTGTGCATAAGTAAATGCAAAACAAGCCATTACTAAAGCAGTACAGTAGGTGCACCGTGCAGCATCAAGTGTGCATAAGTAAATGCAAAACAAGCCATTACTAAAGCAGTACAGTAGGTGCACCATGCAGCACCAAGTGTGCATAAGAAAATGCAAAACAAGCCATTACTAAAGCAGTACAGTAGGTGCACCGTGCAGCATCACGTGTGCATAAGTAAATGCAAAACAAGCCATTACTAAAGCAGTACAGTAGGTGCACCGTGCAGCATCAAGTGTGCATAAGTAAATGCCAAACAAGCCATTACTAAAGCAGTACAGTAGGTGCACCGTGCAGCATCAAGTGTGCATAAGTAAATGCAAAACAAGCCATTACTAAAGCAGTACAGTAGGTGCACCGTGCAGCACCAAGTGTGCATAAGTAAATGCAAAACAAGCCATTACTAAAGCAGTACAGTAGGTGCACCGTGCAGCACCAAGTGTGCATAAGTAAATGCAAAACAAGCCATTACTAAAGCAGTACAGTAGGTGCACCGTGTAGCATCAAGTGTGCATAAGTAAATGCAAAACAAGCCATTACTAAAGCAGTACAGTAGGTGCACCGTGCAGCACCAAGTGTGCATAAGTAAATGCAAAACAAGCCATTACTAAAGCAGTACAGTAGGTGCACCGTGCAGCATCAAGTGTGCATAAGTAAATGCAAAACAAGCCATTACTAAAGCAGTACAGTAGGTGCACCGTGCAGCACCAAGTGTGCATAAGCAAATTCAAAACAAGCCATTACTAAAGCAGTACAGTAGGTGCACCGTGCAGCATCAAGTGTGCATAAGTAAATGCAAAACAAGCCATTACTAAAGCAGTACAGTAGGTGCACCGTGCAGCATCAAGTGTGCATAAGTAAATGCAAAACAAGCCATTACTAAAGCAGTACAGTAGATGCACCGTGCAGCGTCAAGTGTGCATAAGTAAATGCAAAACAAGCCATTACTAAAGCAGGACAGTAGTTGCACCGTGCAGCACCAAGTGTGCATAAGTAAATGCATAACAAGCCATTACTAAAGCAGTACAGTAGATGCACCGTGCAGCACCAAATGTGCATAAGTAAACGCAAAACAATCCATTACTAAAGCAGTACAGTAGGTGCACCGTGCAGCATCAAGTGTGCATAAGTAAATGCAAAACAAGCCATTACTAAAACAGTACAGTAGGTGCACCGTGCAGCACCAAGTGTGCATAAGCAAATGCATAACAAGCCATTACTAAAGCAGTACAGTAGGTGCACCGTGCAGCATCAAGTGTGCATAAGCAAATGCAAAACAATAACATAAGCTGTCTGCTTTTCCACAACACAGGTGTAGCCTCTGCGGTACAGTAAACACCTTATAATAGAAGACTTTGTTGTCTTGCTATAGTATAATCTATTAAGAAAAGAGTCTAAATATTTTTTAAAAACAAGCAAAAAAAAAAAGTGTTTCCTGCATTTGTTTTTCAATAGCCAATCCCCACACACCATTTTACTTGAAGGAGCGAATCCTGTGTTTAGTCTGCAGACAAAGCCACAGTCATATTTAAAACAAAATAAAAATGCATTTTTTTGCAGTTCTTAAAGCCAATAAGGGAATCATATGTAGCATGGTTAGCCTTGTGTAGCCTGCAGGCTTTTTTTTCAAAGTTGGAGATTTAGAAAAACCACAATTTTCAGAGCTAAGTTACAGCAAAAGATGGTAAATTAAAAAATTGAAAGTTTATTGCAATTGTCCAGTACACTGTCGATTTACTTATACAGACACAAAAGAAAGATAGGCAGCCAAGAAGGAAACACCTAATAATCATGCTTCATGCAAGTGCATATTTAATTTATATATTATCTTGTGAGGCTGTGATTAATGTGAATAATTTCATCACATAACTTCTACGCAGTTATTTGAGATGTTAACATCAATATGTTAGACACAGAATTATTCTAAATGGTAAAGTACGCATGGTAATATGGTATGCATGGTGCATGACAATTATATATAACCTAGATCCCACTCTTCAGCTCAGTACAAGGCAATAGCTAGCCAAGGTGGAATAGGTAATTCTCTTTCTTCCCAGCTGATATACATGTACAAGGTTGTCAGATGTTTAGTATTCAGCTGGACAGTTCAGTATATTCTCTGTGTTATATAAATATAATATGTCTCCCATATCTGTTTGCACTACAGTATACCTGTATGCACTACAGCATACCTATATACGCACTACAGTATACCTATATGCACTACAGTATATCTATATACGCACTACAGTATACCTATACGCACTACAATATACCTATATACGCACTACAGTATACCTATACGCACTACAGTATACCTATAAGCACTACAGAATACTTATACGCACTACAACATACCTATATACACACTACAATATACCTATATGCACTACAGTATACCTATACGCACTACAATATACCGATATAAGCACTACAATATACCTATATGCCTTACAGTATACCTATATGCCCTACAGTATACCTATATGCACTACAGTATACCTACACGCACTACAGTATGCCTACATGCTCTACAATATGCCTTTATATACTACAGTATACCTATATACACTACAGTATACCTATATCACTACAGTATACCTACATGCACTACAATATGCCTATATACACTACAGCAGTGCTTTCCAAACTGTGTGCCGTGACACATTAGTGTGTCAGCGGCAGTGTGTAGGTGTGTCCCTGCTTCAGCACAATTTTTTTTAATTTAATTTAATTTTTTTTAGTTCCCGACTTTCCGCTTGCCTGCTACGCATATCACATGGTTGACACGTGATTGATACTTAGTGGGTCACATATCATCATAACCTATTGGTGCAACTCAGTGGGAACAGAAACTATTCTATTGGCGACATATTGGCTCCTGACTGCACGTGTAGCCTCCTCAATCGGCTCGTTACTACATGTGTAGTCAGTGAATGGGATAGCAGGGTGTTTGCAGCGCGGGCAGTAGTCAGTCCGACTCACAGAGCTCCGAGGGCAGCGGCTTAAACGCTGAGCTGAAGTCAGAAGTCAAAGTGGGTTTTTTGCAGCTAGCTCCCAGTAGTGCATTGCTGCTCCTGCTCTTGATATATGGATAGGAAGTGGAAGCTTAAAAATGCTTTATGATGAAATGCGAGTGTCTTTATCTAATATTCCACCAAATATTCAGAAACTGTGCTCACCCCATCAACCTCATACAGCCCATTAAAATAGTAAGCAGCTATTGGTGTTATTAAACTTTTTTAATTCTTGCACATACATACTGTTACTTGTAAATACATTTTGTTATTATATAATTTATGTATGTGTCCGTATCTCTTAAAACAAGTTAGTTTAACCTCCTTTTTGCTAGTACAACTGAATTACTGTGTCGCATAATTCTGTAGGTCTAAAAAGTGTGTCACCGACATGAAAAGTTTGGAAAGCTCTGCACCACAGTATACCTATATATGCACTACAGTATGCCTATATATGCACTACAGTATACCTATATGCACTACAGTATACCTAGATATGCACTACAGTATACCTAGATATGCACTACAGTATACCTGTATGCACTACTGTATACTTATATGCACTACAGTATACCTGTATGCACTACTGTATACCTATATGCACTACAGTATACCTATATATGCACTACTGTATACCTATATGCACTACAGTATACCTGTATGCACTACTGTATACCTATATGCACTACAGTATACCTGTATGCACTACTGTATACCTATATGCACTACAGTATACCTGTATGCACTACTGTATACCTATATGCACTACAGTATACCTATATATGCACTACTGTATACCTATATGCACTACAGTATACCTGTATGCACTACTGTATACCTATATGCACTACAGTATACCTGTATGCACTACTGTATACTTATATGCACTACAGTATACCTGTATGCACTACTGTATACCTATATGCACTACAGTATACCTATATATGCACTACTGTATACCTATATGCACTACAGTATACCTGTATGCACTACTGTATACCTATATGCACTACAGTATACCTGTATGCACTACTGTATACCTATATGCACTACAGTATACCTGTATGCACTACAGTATACCTATATATGCACTACAGTATACCTGTATGCACTACTGTATACCTATATGCACTACAGTATACCTACATGCACTACAGTATACCTACATGCACTACTGTATACCTGTATGCACTACTGTATACCTATATGCACTACAGTATACCTACATGCACTACTGTATACCTATATGCACTACAGTATACCTGTATGCACTACTGTATACCTATATGCACTACAGTATACCTGTATGCACTACTGTATACCTATATGCACTACAGTATACCTATATATGCACTACAGTATACCTGTATGCACTACTGTATACCTATATGCACTACAGTATACCTACATGCACTACAATATGCCTATATACACTACAGTATACCTATATATGCACTACAGTATACCTGTATGAACTACTGTATACCAGTAAAATAAAAAATATTCCCAAATCATAACCCAAGTTAGTAACAAGTATAATATTTATTTTTATTATCATTTACACTTTGACTTTCTCCCTTTAGATGAAGTATTCATCTAAAGGGGGGAAGTCAAAGTATAAATTATATTAAAAATTAAATATTTAATTTGTGCATTGCATATTTTTTTTAACAAGAAACTGTTTAGTTTGCATCATATATTTTGCAATGATGCAATCAATTTGGCCACAGAAAGGAAATCATTAGTTTAGAAAGAATAGAATTTTAGCAGCAGAAAGGGGTAAGGTGTTTATGCCACTATTGATTGCTAGTTATGTTTCATCCTGAATAGTGTGTGTAGAGGTCTGTAGACGTTGGGCCCGATCCGATATGCAGCGTCACCTGCTAAAGCCGGCAACGCCAAATATTGCTCTGGTTTTGTATCACATATACGGCGTAACATAGAAGTTACGCTCGTATATTTCATCCTTCGGCCGTAGTTTTTTGGCCCATAGACAGATATACCAAACCTGCGCAGTTTGGTATCCAATATGCAGCGTAAGGACTTACGTGGCGAAAATGGAGAAATCTTACTCCATTTTCACCTCGCCACAAAATGCAGGCATAGTAAGCCTTACGCTGAGTATTGGAGCCCCGTATCTCCCTAAACTACCTGCAAAATAAAACCTAACACCTAACGCATGCGCAATGTCTATCTACCTGTCAACCGCAATCCCCCGCCGCAATCCCTAATAAAGATTTTAACCCCTAAACCGCCGCTCCCGGACCCCGCTGCCACCTACATTATATGTATTACCTCAAACAAAGACACACTGTTGCAAAAACTGTGCTTTTGAGCCATAAGACATGTAACAACTTCCAGCTGTGTGCAACCAAAACAAACTGTTATATTTTTGCAAATTGGTTTGTAGTCTCATATGTATCGTTGCCACAACCTAGTTTTCTACAGGAATCAAATTGTTGCAAAGTTCTTACCGGTAACACTCTAATATCAGGGTACAAGTAGAGTGTTAACTGTGTATGTTTTTTCGGCTGAGTGAGTTTTACACATACATATTTGGGTATTATATTTTCTCCTTTGTAGGTAAATATACTTTCAAATAACCTCCAAAAGCTTTCAGTGTTCCAGTATATTATATTGTATCATGGGTAAATGACATGAGCATGTATATTGGTGGTCTTGAGCTAACTTTATGCAGCGGTGAAAACATCAACCCAGGTTACTCACGGTTATCCGGCCCCACTCTGCGGGTAGTTAGAAAGTGTCCAGGCACTCCTCCTTCTCACCAGACAGCCGTTATCCAGTATAGAACTAGTAGCTTAAAAGATCTCCGCGGTGTATCTCACACACCAAAAAGGATCCAATCTTACCACAATTGCGAAGAAATAAGCATTCACAGACCGAGCTAAATCAACACTGTGTATTTATTACATCGAAAAAACAAAGGTTCCACCACTCCACACACATAAGCTACATCCAACGCGTTTCCTGCTGCTAAACAGCACTTCGTCAGGGATACTCACAGCTGTCTGATTGCACCTTTTATTACACTCACTATTCATTCTCAGGATTTAAAGGTATACTACCGCTTATATATTTAGCGGCATGTTTGTGATCTATACGTCATTCAATTTGGTGCATCATTATCACATTACAATATTTAAAATAACAATCTTAAATTTACAAGCACATTGTATCTAAAAATATATAGTTAGAAACATTAACACAAATGGTGGGAAAAATATCTAATGCTATATAAACAAATACTTTTGCTGTCTCGGAATTTTATATACCGCTGAGCTATTACATAGTACACAAATAAAAGGGCATATATTAGATATAAGTATAGCCGTATATTAAGGACTAAGCACAATAAATTAATAATAATCCATTGCAATATAATCTAAAGCCTCTAGTAATAGCTATATTTTGAAAAACTTTTCACCTTTATCTATTAATAGTTATATCTAAATATTTATCATCCTATGGAGAAAATTTCGAATACTATTAACTATCGATTTTAACTTAGTTACCTATATAAAGTTTTACATCTGAGTTTTCGTTTATGCCTAAAGGACTCCCTGTCTTTAAAGTATAAATCCAGTACACTTCTCTCCTATTAAGCGTCTGTGATCTATTGCCACCTGTATTCAGCTTGGGCACATGATCAATACCTTGAAATGAAAATAAAGTATTGATATATTTTAATTCACTTATATCAAAGTTATCTTTCCTTCTATGTTGGGCAAAATGTTTCGCCACTGGTGTCTTTGGCACCTCACTCTCAAGGGACAGTAGGTGCTCTCTCACTCTATCCTTGAGCATGCGTGTCGTTCTACCAGTGTATTGAAAAAAACAAAGTTTGCAAGTGATAAGATACACTATATATCTGGAATTACAATTAAGGTGATGGTTCACCATGTACACATTACCTGTTACTGTAGAGTTAAAAGTATCACTCCTAACCAGGTATTTACATGATTTACATGGTGTGCCACCACACCTATAGTTCCCATTTTTCTTTTTAAGCCACATTCTATCCTCTTTTTTCTCCTTGTTAGAAAAATTTCTTTTAAGATTGTTCTCTATGGTTTCTGCTCTCCTTGATACACACCTGATTCCTTTGTCTATGACTGTTTTCAATTTTGGATCATTTCTTAGTAGTGGGCTAAATTTCTGAATAATTTTACAAATTTCTGAATATTGTCTACTATATTTAGTGGAAAAAGTTAACTTATCCATATTTCCTAAAACTTTATCCTGTTTGTTTTTATCCTGCAATAAAGATTTCCTATCCATGGCCTTAACCTCTTCCATAGTTATTTCTAGATCTCTTTTCTTATAGCCCCTATCCATCAGTCTATTTTTTAATATATTTGCTTGTATAGAGTAATTCTCTTCACTACTACAATTACGTTTTAAGCGCATAAACTGGCCTTTTGGGATCCCCTTTTTCACACTATAGGGATGGCCAGAATCTGCCCTAAGTATGGTATTGCCTGATGTTTTTTTTCTAAATATTTCTGTTGTAATGCATCCTTTATCTATATCTCCTTTTATCGTTAGGTCTAGATAATCTACACTATTCTCAGAGCAAAAGAATGTAAACCTCAAATTGTTATTATTGTCATTTAAATATCCCATAAACTGTTCTATAGTTGAATCACCATTCTTCCAGACTATTAGCAAATCATCTATAAATCTAGTATAGAATAAAATACGGTTTTGAAAAGGATTATTAGTAGTGAATATTTTCTTCAATTCAAAATATCCAAGATATAAGTTAGCATACGAGGGGGCGAATTTCGCCCCCATCGCCGTGCCCTGACATTGTACATAAAAACAGCCTTCAAATAGAAAATAGTTATGGGTTAAAAGAAATTGGACTATATCCACAATATATTCAATAAAGCATGTCTCAAATTTAGTATACGTATGTAGCATTTCGTTAAGGGCAGTTAATCCCTCCCTATGCGGTATACAGGAGTATAACGATTCTACGTCTATGGTTAAGAACAGTGATTCACTATCCCATCCTAGATCTTCCACCTTACGTAGTAGGTGTTTCGTATCCCTAAGATAACCTGGTAAGCTTTTTACTATGGGTTGTAGAAATTCGTCAATCCATCTCCCTAGGTTTTCTCCTATGGTTCCTATTGTGGAGATAATGGGCCTCCCCGGCGGTCTTGATGCGCATTTATGAACTTTAGGGAGATGTTTAAATACAGTTACTGTAGGGCTCTCATTTACTAAGCATTCTGCCTGTGCTTGTGTCAAAAAACCCTGGTGAACGCCTTCATCTAACAAAATTTTTAACTCATTATTAAACCGCTCTGTGGGGTTATATGTTAATTTGTGGTATGTATTTTCATCTGATAGTTGCCTTTCAGCTTCCAATACATATGCTTCCCTATCTTGTACCACGATAGTGCCACCCTTATCAGATTTAGAAATTACTATGTTGGTATTATCCCTAATTTCTTTTAGTGCTTTTCTCTCCTGGTGTGACAAATTATCCCTTTTATTCTTTTTTGTGTGTGTATCTTTTACTTTTGTGTTGTACAATTGTGTCAATTCTTCTTCCACCACTGCGTGAAATACCTCAATTAGATCCCCTCTTGCATGTATAGGATAAAAACTACTTGTGTGTCCTATTTTTTGTGTAGAGCTTGGAATACTTAAATTACTGGGATCATATCTCAAGCTTTCACTATTTAAGATCCTTAAACTGTTGGTATCACACAATTCATTAAAAGTTAGTGAATCTATATCAGTGCCCATTGTACTACTTTCAGCCATACCCGTATCCACTATCTCACTGTCATAAATGGAAGATGGATCCTCATTAAAAAAATGCCTTTTTAAAGTGACCTTTCGTACAAACTTATTGAGGTCAACAATGGTATCAAATAAGTCCATATTTCTTGTTGGAGAGAAACCCATTCCCTTCGAGAGTGCAATCTTCTGTATGTTGGTTAATGGGACAGATGATAAATTTATTATACTCTCTAGTTCTGATCCTTCTTTTTTCTCATTGCTCTGGTCAGCCTGCTGGGATATTTCGCTTTTTGATCTTCTTCCTTTTTCTTCTTTATTCTTTTTGGGTCTCCATCTTTTACTTTATGCTCGTGGCCGGACATATTAGGGGTAATCCCCAGATCCACCAGTGATCTGTGTTCCACTTTTTCTTTAGGTCTTGCTCCTAGAGAATTATCTCTTTCATTATTTTCCTCACTCATGGGTGTAGATGATCTTGGACTATATGCATATGAACTGCCCTCTGTGCTTGAAAAGGTGACTTTTCTTTGTGCTTCCTTTTTATTACTGGACATGTCTCCTTCCACCCTTTTTCCCTTATTCTTTTTGTTCTGATGACTTCTTCTTTTATTTTGCTGAGTATTGGTGTTCCAACTATAAACTATATCTAAATCATAGTCCTTACAATCTCTTTGATATTTGCCCAATTTTCTTGCGACCACTTCATTATCAATTCTTTCAGTTGTATCTTTCAGTTGTTTCATATAATCTTCAAATCTCTCATCTTCTTTAAGATCATCAATCTGTATTTGTATCTCAGCTAGCTCACATAGAGTGGTTTCTCTTTCCTCTGTTCTTTTCTTTAATAGTTGCTTCATAAGAATCACAGAGCAATCAGTTAAATTCTGATTCCATTCTTTCATAAAAACCACATCCATTTTTTCTGCTGCTGGGTACTTTTTCATTCTGAGGCCTCGTGGTATTTTTTCCTCATTTATATACAGTAGTAAGAATTCCATTTCCCACCATGTCTTAAGTTCCTTAATGGTTAATTTCTCTTTCATAGAAAACAATGTGCTCAAATCTACAGGTGTGTGTTTAGGAGTGGTGTCCCCTTTAATGAGTAAATCAAGTTTTGCTCGTCTGTTTACAATTTCTTCCTGATCCATGGCTTCAAAATATTATCTTATGCACTATGCGCTTGACTTGTCACAGTATAATATGCAATTTGAGAATTTCACTTCAAACAAAGACACACTGTTGCAAAAACTGTGCTTTTGAGCCATAAGACATGTAACAACTTCCAGCTGTGTGCAACCAAAACAAACTGTTATATTTTTGCAAATTGGTTTGTAGTCTCATATGTATCGTTGCCACAACCTAGTTTTCTACAGGAATCAAATTGTTGCAAAGTTCTTACCGGTAACACTCTAATATCAGGGTACAAGTAGAGTGTTAACTGTGTATGTTTTTTCGGCTGAGTGAGTTTTACACATACATATTTGGGTATTATATTTTCTCCTTTGTAGGTAAATATACTTTCAAATAACCTCCAAAAGCTTTCAGTGTTCCAGTATATTATATTGTATCATGGGTAAATGACATGAGCATGTATATTGGTGGTCTTGAGCTAACTTTATGCAGCGGTGAAAACATCAACCCAGGTTACTCACGGTTATCCGGCCCCACTCTGCGGGTAGTTAGAAAGTGTCCAGGCACTCCTCCTTCTCACCAGACAGCCGTTATCCAGTATAGAACTAGTAGCTTAAAAGATCTCCGCGGTGTATCTCACACACCAAAAAGGATCCAATCTTACCACAATTGCGAAGAAATAAGCATTCACAGACCGAGCTAAATCAACACTGTGTATTTATTACATCGAAAAAACAAAGGTTCCACCACTCCACACACATAAGCTACATCCAACGCGTTTCCTGCTGCTAAACAGCACTTCGTCAGGGATACTCACAGCTGTCTGATTGCACCTGCAGCAAAATAAAAGAAGAAGTCATCAGAACAAAAAGAATAAGGGAAAAAGGGTGGAAGGAGACATGTCCAGTAATAAAAAGGAAGCACAAAGAAAAGTCACCTTTTCAAGCACAGAGGGCAGTTCATATGCATATAGTCCAAGATCATCTACACCCATGAGTGAGGAAAATAATGAAAGAGATAATTCTCTAGGAGCAAGACCTAAAGAAAAAGTGGAACACAGATCACTGGTGGATCTGGGGATTACCCCTAATATGTCCGGCCACGAGCATAAAGTAAAAGATGGAGACCCAAAAAGAATAAAGAAGAAAAAGGAAGAAGATCAAAAAGCGAAATATCCCAGCAGGCTGACCAGAGCAATGAGAAAAAAGAAGGATCAGAACTAGAGAGTATAATAAATTTATCATCTGTCCCATTAACCAACATACAGAAGATTGCACTCTCGAAGGGAATGGGTTTCTCTCCAACAAGAAATATGGACTTATTTGATACCATTGTTGACCTCAATAAGTTTGTACGAAAGGTCACTTTAAAAAGGCATTTTTTTAATGAGGATCCATCTTCCATTTATGACAGTGAGATAGTGGATACGGGTATGGCTGAAAGTAGTACAATGGGCACTGATATAGATTCACTAACTTTTAATGAATTGTGTGATACCAACAGTTTAAGGATCTTAAATAGTGAAAGCTTGAGATATGATCCCAGTAATTTAAGTATTCCAAGCTCTACACAAAAAATAGGACACACAAGTAGTTTTTATCCTATACATGCAAGAGGGGATCTAATTGAGGTATTTCACGCAGTGGTGGAAGAAGAATTGACACAATTGTACAACACAAAAGTAAAAGATACACACACAAAAAAGAATAAAAGGGATAATTTGTCACACCAGGAGAGAAAAGCACTAAAAGAAATTAGGGATAATACCAACATAGTAATTTCTAAATCTGATAAGGGTGGCACTATCGTGGTACAAGATAGGGAAGCATATGTATTGGAAGCTGAAAGGCAACTATCAGATGAAAATACATACCACAAATTAACATATAACCCCACAGAGCGGTTTAATAATGAGTTAAAAATTTTGTTAGATGAAGGCGTTCACCAGGGTTTTTTGACACAAGCACAGGCAGAATGCTTAGTAAATGAGAGCCCTACAGTAACTGTATTTAAACATCTCCCTAAAGTTCATAAATGCGCATCAAGACCGCCGGGGAGGCCCATTATCTCCACAATAGGAACCATAGGAGAAAACCTAGGGAGATGGATTGACGAATTTCTACAACCCATAGTAAAAAGCTTACCAGGTTATCTTAGGGATACGAAACACCTACTACGTAAGGTGGAAGATCTAGGATGGGATAGTGAATCACTGTTCTTAACCATAGACGTAGAATCGTTATACTCCTGTATACCGCATAGGGAGGGATTAACTGCCCTTAACGAAATGCTACATACGTATACTAAATTTGAGACATGCTTTATTGAATATATTGTGGATATAGTCCAATTTCTTTTAACCCATAACTATTTTCTATTTGAAGGCTGTTTTTATGTACAATGTCAGGGCACGGCGATGGGGGCGAAATTCGCCCCCTCGTATGCTAACTTATATCTTGGATATTTTGAATTGAAGAAAATATTCACTACTAATAATCCTTTTCAAAACCGTATTTTATTCTATACTAGATTTATAGATGATTTGCTAATAGTCTGGAAGAATGGTGATTCAACTATAGAACAGTTTATGGGATATTTAAATGACAATAATAACAATTTGAGGTTTACATTCTTTTGCTCTGAGAATAGTGTAGATTATCTAGACCTAACGATAAAAGGAGATATAGATAAAGGATGCATTACAACAGAAATATTTAGAAAAAAAACATCAGGCAATACCATACTTAGGGCAGATTCTGGCCATCCCTATAGTGTGAAAAAGGGGATCCCAAAAGGCCAGTTTATGCGCTTAAAACGTAATTGTAGTAGTGAAGAGAATTACTCTATACAAGCAAATATATTAAAAAATAGACTGATGGATAGGGGCTATAAGAAAAGAGATCTAGAAATAACTATGGAAGAGGTTAAGGCCATGGATAGGAAATCTTTATTGCAGGATAAAAACAAACAGGATAAAGTTTTAGGAAATATGGATAAGTTAACTTTTTCCACTAAATATAGTAGACAATATTCAGAAATTTGTAAAATTATTCAGAAATTTAGCCCACTACTAAGAAATGATCCAAAATTGAAAACAGTCATAGACAAAGGAATCAGGTGTGTATCAAGGAGAGCAGAAACCATAGAGAACAATCTTAAAAGAAATTTTTCTAACAAGGAGAAAAAAGAGGATAGAATGTGGCTTAAAAAGAAAAATGGGAACTATAGGTGTGGTGGCACACCATGTAAATCATGTAAATACCTGGTTAGGAGTGATACTTTTAACTCTACAGTAACAGGTAATGTGTACATGGTGAACCATCACCTTAATTGTAATTCCAGATATATAGTGTATCTTATCACTTGCAAACTTTGTTTTTTTCAATACACTGGTAGAACGACACGCATGCTCAAGGATAGAGTGAGAGAGCACCTACTGTCCCTTGAGAGTGAGGTGCCAAAGACACCAGTGGCGAAACATTTTGCCCAACATAGAAGGAAAGATAACTTTGATATAAGTGAATTAAAATATATCAATACTTTATTTTCATTTCAAGGTATTGATCATGTGCCCAAGCTGAATACAGGTGGCAATAGATCACAGACGCTTAATAGGAGAGAAGTGTACTGGATTTATACTTTAAAGACAGGGAGTCCTTTAGGCATAAACGAAAACTCAGATGTAAAACTTTATATAGGTAACTAAGTTAAAATCGATAGTTAATAGTATTCGAAATTTTCTCCATAGGATGATAAATATTTAGATATAACTATTAATAGATAAAGGTGAAAAGTTTTTCAAAATATAGCTATTACTAGAGGCTTTAGATTATATTGCAATGGATTATTATTAATTTATTGTGCTTAGTCCTTAATATACGGCTATACTTATATCTAATATATGCCCTTTTATTTGTGTACTATGTAATAGCTCAGCGGTATATAAAATTCCGAGACAGCAAAAGTATTTGTTTATATAGCATTAGATATTTTTCCCACCATTTGTGTTAATGTTTCTAACTATATATTTTTAGATACAATGTGCTTGTAAATTTAAGATTGTTATTTTAAATATTGTAATGTGATAATGATGCACCAAATTGAATGACGTATAGATCACAAACATGCCGCTAAATATATAAGCGGTAGTATACCTTTAAATCCTGAGAATGAATAGTGAGTGTAATAAAAGGTGCAATCAGACAGCTGTGAGTATCCCTGACGAAGTGCTGTTTAGCAGCAGGAAACGCGTTGGATGTAGCTTATGTGTGTGGAGTGGTGGAACCTTTGTTTTTTCGATGTAATAAATACACAGTGTTGATTTAGCTCGGTCTGTGAATGCTTATTTCTTCGCAATTGTGGTAAGATTATATGTATTACCCCCTAATCTGATCCCCCTACACCACCGCCAGCTATATTATATGTATTACCCCCTAATGTGAGCCCCCTACCCCGCCGCCACCTACATTAACTATATTAACCCCTAATCTGAGCCCCCTACCCCGCCGCCACCTACATTAACTATGTTAACCCCTAATCTGAGCCCCCTACCCCCCGCCACCTACATTAACTATATTAACCCCTAATCTGAGCCCCCTACCCCGCCGCCACCTATTTTAACTATATTAACCCCTAATCTGAGCCCCCTACCCCGCCGCCACCTATTTTAACTATATTAACCCCTAATATGATCCACCTACACCGCCGCCACCTATTTTAAATATATTAGCCCCTTATATGATCCCCCTACACTGCCGCCACCTATATTAAGTTTATTAACCCCTAATCTAATCCCCCTACACCGCCGCCACCTATATTAAATATATTAACCACTAAACCTAAGTCTAACCCTAACACCCCCTAACTTAATTAATATTGAAATAAATCTAAATAATATTAATATTATTAACTAAGGCCTAGATTTGGAGTTTGGCTTTAGCCATGAAAACCAGCGTTAGAGGCTCCTAACGCTGGTTTTAGGCTACCTCCGGTATTTGGAGTCACTCAAAATAGGGTCTAACGCTCACTTTTCAGCCGCGACTTTTCCATACCGCAGATCCCCTTACGTAAATTGCGTATCCTATCTTTTCAATGGGATTTTTCTAACTCCGGTATTTAGAGTCGTGTCTGAAGTGAGCGTTAGACATCTAACGACAAAACTCCAGCCGCAGGAAAAAAGTCAGTAGTTAAGAGCTTTCTGGGCTAACGCCGGTTCATAAAGCTCTTAACTACTGTACTCTAAAGTACACTAACACCCATAAACTACCTATGTACCCCTAAACCGAGGTCCCCCCACATCGCCGCCACTCGATTCAATTTTTTTAACCCCTAATCTGCCGACCGCCACCTACGTTATACTTATGTACCCCGAATCTGCTGCCCCTAACACCGCCGACCTCTATATTATATTTATTAACCCCTAACCTGCCCACCACAACGTCTCCGCCAGCTACCTACAATAATTAACCCCTAATCTGCCGACCGCAAAGCGCCGCCACCTACGTTATACTTATGTACCCCTAATCTGCTGCCCCTAACACCGCCGACCCCTATATTATATTTATTAACCCCTAATCAGCCCCCCTCAACGTCGCCTCCACATATTAACCCCTAATCTGCCAAGCGGACCGCAGCGCTATTATTATAAAGTTATTAACCCCTAATCCGCCTCACTAACCCTATAATAAATAGTATTAACCCCTAATCTGCCCTCCCTAACATCGCCGACACCTAACTTCAATTATTAACCCCTAATCTGCCGACTGGAGCTCACCGCTATTCTAATAAATGTATTAAACCCTAAAGCTAAGTCTAACCCTAACACTAACACCCCCCTAAGTTAAATATAATTTACATCTAACAAAATTAATTAACTCTTATTAAATAAATTATTCCTATTTAAAGCTAAATACTTACCTGTAAAATAAACCCTAATATAGCTACAATATAAATTATAATTACATTGTAGCTATTTTAGGATTAATATTTATTTTACAGGTAACTTTGTATTTATTTTAACCAGGTACAATAGCTATTAAATAGTTAAGAACTATTTAATAGCTAAAATTGTTAAAATAATTACAAAATTACCTGTAAAATAAATCCTAACCTAAGTTACAATTAAACCTAACACTACACTATCAATAAATTAATTAAATAAAATACCTATAATTATCTACAATTAAACCTAACACTACACTATCAATAAATAAATTAAATACAATACCTACAAATAACTACAATGAAATAAACTATCTAAAGTACAAAAAATAAAAAAGAACTAAGTTACAAAAAATAAAAAAATATTTACAAACATAAGAAAAATATTACAACAATTTTAAACTAATTACACCTACTCTAAGCCCCCTAATAAAATAACAAAGCCCCCCAAAATAAAAAAATGCCCTACCCTATTCTAAATTACTAAAGTTCAAAGCTCTTTTTCCTTACCATCCCTGAACAGGGCCCTTTGCGGGGCATGCCCCAAGAAGTTCAGCTCTTTTGCCTTTAAAAAAAAACATACAATACCCCCCCCCAACATTACAACCCACCACCCACATACCCCTAATCTAACCCAAACCCCCCTTAAATAAACCTAACACTAAGCCCCTGAAGAACTTCCTACCTTATCTTCACCATACCAGGTTCACCGATCGATCCAGAAGAGCTCCTCCGATGTCTTGATCCAAGCCCAAGCGGGGGGCTGAAGAGGTCCATGATCCGGCTGAAGTCTTCATCCAAGCGGGGCAGAAGAGGTCTTCCATCCGATTGAAGTCTTCATCCAAGCGCGATCTTCTATTGTCATCCATCTGGAGCGGAGCGGCAGGATCCTGAAGACCTCCGACGCGGAACATCCATCCTGGCCGACGACTGAACGACGAATGACGGTTCCTTTAAATGACGTCATCCAAGATGGCGTCCCTCGAATTCCGATTGGCTGATAGGATTCTATCAACCAATCGGAATTAAGGTAGGAATATTCTGATTGGCTGATGGAATCAGCCAATCAGAATCAAGTTCAATCCAATTGGCTGATTGGATCAGCCAATCGGATTGAACTTGATTCTGATTGGCTGATGGAATCAGCCAATCAGAATATTCCTTATTCCAGGCGGAGTAGTCTTCTTCCAAGCGGCGACATCTTCTTCTTCCAGGAACCAGCCGGCATGGAGCAGAGGAGTTGAAGACCGATGACCGCGGAGCTGAAGACCGTCCACTCTGGAACTGAAGACTGGTGATGCTGGAACTGAAGATCGGCGACGCTGGAACTGAAGACCGGAGCCATGGAGCGTGGAGGATCCTCTTCATACGATCTCCGCAATACACTGAATAGGAATTCAAGGTACGCGATTAAAAATGGCGTCCCTTGAATTCCTATTGGCTGATTTGAGCCTTCAAATTCAAATCAGCCAATCGGATGAGAGCTACTTTAATTATATTGGGTGATTTGAATAGCCAATAGAATAAGAGCTACTGTAATTCTATTGGCTATTCTAATCAGGACAGGACCTTCTCTGCCGGTCTTCAGGACAGGTAAGGACCACTTGGGGGTTAGACTTAGGTTTTTTAACGGGGGATCGGGTGGGTTTTAGAGTAGGGGTGTGTGGGTGGTGGGTTGTAATGGGGGGGTTGTTCTTTTTTTATACAGGTAAAAGAGCTGATTACTTTGGGGCAATGCCCCGCAAAAGGCCCTTTTAAAGGCAGGTAATAGAACTGATTACTTTTTTAATTTAGTTTAGGGTAGGGAAATTTTATTATTTTGGGGGGCTTTCTTATTTTATTAGGGGGCTTAGATTAGGTGTAATTAGCTTAAAATTCTTGTAATCTTTTTTTATTTTTTGTAATTTAGTGTTTGTTTGTTTTTGTAATATAGTTTAGTGTATTTAATTGTATTTTAGTTGAGATAATTGTAGTTTATTTAATTAATTTATTGATAGGGTAGTGTTAGGTGTAATGGTAACTTAGGTTAGGATTTATTTTACAGGTAAATTGGTAATTATTTTAACTAGGTAGCTATTAAATAGTTATTAACTATTTAATAGCTATTGTACCTAGTTAAAATAAATACAAAGTTACCTGTAAAATAAATATAAACCCTAAAATAGCTACAATGTAATTATTAATTATATTGTAGCTATCTTAGGGTTTATTTTATAGGTAAGTATTTAGTTTTAAATAGGAATAATTTAGTTAATAATATTAATATTATTTAGATTTATTTCAATAATAATTAAGTTAGGGGGTGTTAGGGTTAGACTTAGGTTTAGTGGTTAATATATTTAATATAGGTGGCGGCGGGGTAGGGGGCTCAGATTAGGGGTTAATATAGTTAATGTAGGTGGCGGCGGGGTAGGGGGCTCACATTAGGGGGTAATACATATAAAATGAGGAATATAATATAGGTGGCGGCGGTGTAGGGGAATCATATTAGGGGTTAATAAATTTAATATATGTGGCGGCGGTGTAGGGGGCTCAGATTAGGGGATAATACATTTAATGTAGCTGGCGGCGTGGTCCGGGAGCGGCGGTTTAGGGGTTAATATATTTATTATTAGGAGTGAGAGGGGGGATTGCGGATAGAGGGGTATACGTGTTGGGATGATGTTTGGGAGGCGTGTTAGACAGTTACGGGAGATTTTATACTTTAGTTAGTTTTGTTTAGGCGGTGACAGTTTCTAAAGTGCCGTAAGTCACTGGCGACTCCAGAAATTTGTACTTACGCTTATTTCTGGACATCGCTAGTTTGTCCGACTTACAGCACTTTAGCAACTGTCAGCGCCGTATATGTGATAGGTCAATGTGCGAGGTGAAACTACGGGCGGTGCAGGTTTTCACGCTTGCAGATCATGCCCCATAATCCCAGAAGGAAATAAATGGACTAGAAACTGTTCAAAAGACAGCTACTAAAATGGTGCATGAAAAATAAAGTTTTCAAAGAAGACTTTAATACTTATAGCTTAGAGGAGCAAATTTAAAGAGTTGATACTATCAAGTGCATTAAAGGATTTAATAAAGATAAATCAGAAAGATCATAAATACTAAGCAAATCAAGAAAGCAGACTGCAGTACTTTACTAATTACTTAAACTGTGACTAATGTATTAATTTAAACTTCAATCTAATGCCTCACCTAACTTATACTAACCAGTTATATGGTAATTATAAGAGCTTAAAGGGACATTATACACTAGATTATTTCTTTGCATACATTTTTTTTTTTAAATGTATAGTTTTGCTTATGTTTAAATAACATTGCTAAGTTTTAGGAGAATACCGAGGTATACCTACTCCAGCTTGCTCCTGTATGTTTAAAGGGTCTTTTCATATGCAAAGGAGGGGAGGGGGGTATCTGCTTTTCCCACTTGCAGTGGGTGTTCCAGCTACCTTTTCAACAGTGCTAAACTTGGAGCTTCTATATAAACGGTTTTATACTGAACTTTTAGATCACTATCTGTGCATATTATTCTTTATAGTAGTTTCTATTACATGCAATTATATGAAAATTGGTGTATACTGTCCCTTTAAGGCAACCTTTACCTGCTTGGCTGCTTTGCATAAGTAAATGCATGGTCATTGCCCCCAAGAGCAATATAATTGGAGGAAGGTGGGTATTAAGCAGGCCCTCATCCGTTTAGCAGTGATCACACTAAAAAAGCATTACATCTGCTCTGTTCAAACCCTGCTCTTTTGAAAATGCCCTGACCTGTCTAGAGCAATATCTTATCAGAGTGTTTCTTGAGCATTGCGGCCAATGGCTTCTTGCTATCTTCAGTACAGTATGGTCTCATGTTATTATGTACCAGCAACCAGCCAAGCCAATATAGTAATGAAGCAATAGCAAATCACCTGTTAATATATTGGCTTGGCTGGTGGCTGGTACATAATAACATGATGAGACCATACTGTACTGAAGATAGCAAGAAGCCATTGGCAAGGATCAAGAAACACTGTGAAAAGTTTTTTATATTTATAATGAGGAAGCTCTTGTATGGATCAGATTGAAAGATATTGCGCTAGACAGGTCAGGGAATTTTCAAAAGAACAGGGTTTGAATAGAGCAGATATAATGATTTTTTAGAAATGTACAAATATGTGTGCAAGAGAGATTTGCAACACACAAAGAGAAAGATTGCAGGTTGCTGGATTGTGTAATAACTGTACCCACTGTAGATAAAGGTCAGACACATAAAGAATAAGTAAGTATCAAAATCATCCGATCATTCACATTTATACTAAATAACTTTATTAGTGAAAAAATATATTAAAAGTCCGGCTGGACTCATACACATGCACACACACACATACTATTAAAACTAGCTGGAACTCAGATAATATTATTGGTATATCAGATAGCACTCCCGTATTCAAATTATAGTAACTAGCAGGGAATCTAAACTATTTATAGTGTTACAATATTGAACCCTGTTAGTATATAATAGATTATAGACAGCAAGAAAAATAATTGCTGTATTAGTTAGTCCTCCTTTAAGGCAAGTCTACACTATTAGGATAGGCAAAAACACTGTATAGTCTGAGGTGCTGGGTATTAGTGCATGAATTAGCCAACCCAAGCACAGCCTTAAATATCTGCGTGTTTGAGTCCTAAACTGAGTGAGAGTTGCACTGAGATTATTGTTAACGATACTATTGCTAGTAATAGTTCAAGTGGTCAATATATAGGCCCCATAGATATAAAATATAAGCCTTGATTAAAGAGACAAAATATGTTGAGTGCCTCTTATTGAGCCACAATATAGCTGTTTGCCGTGGTATTTGTGACCTGGTATTCAGGGTGGATATATTTGAATAAATTAGCATAGACCGATATTGTTTGCTACAAACTAACAGACCTTGTCGCAATTCTACCACATCCAATAGTAGTGCTTGATAAGCTAGTTTGAATGTGGTGCAGTTAGCCTGCTTTTTAATTAATATAAGTCGCTATTGTTTGCTGCAAACTAACAAGCGTGTCAGCAGTTATAACACATCACACAATAGTGCTTAATCAGCCAGTTTGAATGCTGTGCAGTTAGTCTGCTTAATACCGTAAATTTATGAGTTTTAGAAATCTGACCCCTATTATCGGCCGGAAAATTACCACTGAAATACTTAGAGATATCCCATTACAAACAGCCACCAAGTTAAATCGTCTACATTAGACGTAAATGAGGACTAAGCTATAAAAAGGTCTCTTCTATAGCGGAGACCTGATTACTTTTAACTGTCTATGAATATTGGGATAGTATCAAGAGTGCTAGCACTGAGTCAGCAAATTAAAAATTGGGGGTTCAATAACCCCGTGTTCGTGCCCCTGACGCGCGTTTCACATTACGCTTCCTCAGAGGGGTACGCGCCGGCCGGACAGAGCGGGTTATGTTGGAGTCAAAAACCCGCCTCCGTGTTTTGATTGGTTCAACGGAATACCGCTATGTGACTTCTCATTGGTCAATCCTTGCAGTGTGACACATGGAAGTTCAAAACGGCACATTTGCTTAAAGAGCTGATAAGTTATCATTTACGAGCTAAATTTATCAGAAAGTCATTTGAAAGAGCAAGAGTTGAATGTATCTATCAGGTACATAGTCAAGCATCAAGAACGAGATATAAAATATTGAGTGCGCTTTATTCATTACTGCGATATGTATTACTTGTGAATGATGTCTCTGTTAGTGATCCATTGTATTAGTGGAAAGCTGCTGGTCATTACCTAGATATAGTATCTAAATCATCTATATCACCTTGGTTTTACATTATACCGTAGATGAATTTATGAAACTTTATTTGTATCGATACTGGGATAGACACTCAATAAAAAATTCTAACAAATTAAAATATTGGTTATCATTCAATAGTAGTCCAATATTACGGACACCATATTACTGTTCTATGATCAAACTGAAAGTTCACAGTTTAAGAAAGTTTTCATTAAAGTGCCGTATTTTAAATACCATGCATGATAGTTGTACTCAGATTGATTATTAATCAAATATACAGGAAAACTATATCCACAAAAAGATAAATAAATAAGTAAATAAATAAGATTCAAGGGACTAGATAGTGTAAGTGAAATACAGTATGGTGATAAAATGTGAACAAAGGACATACATAAATAATGATAGGATGTGATGCTCACAAAAAGTGTGAGAGAGAAGGGGAATGTGCGTGGATAAATGAATTCCACATAAAATATATTGAATCATGTGTTCCAAACATGTATAGAAGTGAAAAGTCTTTCTGCACTACAGTGGAAAAAAAATTAATTAATAATTGTAGAGAATTAATGGGTGAGGTAGTTAATAGCTAAAAAGTGATAATTTATGTATAGACAATTTATGCCCAAGTGTAAAACATATATTCAACGCTCATAAGGGTTAGTGAAAAGCTACTGTGTACATAGACTGTGTTTTTATTAACTTAATATTAAAATGGTGTGTAGAGGGAAGATCTTTTAAAATTAGGACTTATTATAAGTAAACATTGTAATTGTTGAATTCATTTAATCCGTGTGGATGTACAGTATTGAGTAGATGTATCCAACGGCATTCTGCTTTTAATAAAGAATTTTCTAAATTGCCTCCTCTAATGCCAAGGGAGACTTTCTGCAGAACAGAAAATTTTAAATGGCTGCTTGATCCTTGATGTTTAAGTAAAAAATGTTTTGCTACACTTGTAATCTTTTTGCCTTTTTGTAGGTCTTTTTCTGCGTTCTTGATATTGTTTTTATGTTCCAAAATTCTGACCCTTGCCTCTCTGGTCGTCATGCCTACATAGGCTTTCTCACATACACAGTAGATGATATAAATAACTCCCAGGGATCTGCATGTGAAGTGGTGTTTAAGTTTTTGGCTTTTCCCATATTTGTCCTGAATTTCTTTGATTTTCCTAACATGAGGACAGACAGAACATGTACCACATGGGTACATGCCAGGGTCAGTATCACTTTTTTTTGGAGTGTGTATATAATGACTCTGTACCAGTTGATCTTTTAGGTTTCTCGGTCTCTTATAGCCTATTTGTACTCTCGCTCCTAATGTATCTTTAAGCTCAGGGTCACTGGTGAGGATATGCCAGTTCTCATTGAGTATCTTAATCACACTTTGCATCTGCGGATTGTATGTAGTGATCAGTCTAGGAATGGTGGTGGAATTGTCTTTGATTCTAGGACACAATAGAGTGTCTCTGGATGTTTTCAGAGCTTTGAATTTTGCCTGTTTGATGGCCCTATTGCTGTAGCCTCTTTGTAGTAGCCTGGTTGTAAGAAGTTTACTTTCATTTTCATATATAGAGACATCAGAACAATTTCTCCTCAACCGCAAGAACTCCCCATATGGAATTGCTTTTAAAGTGCATCCTGGATGTGCACTTGTCCTGTGCAATAATGAATTTGTAGCAGTTTCTTTCCTAAAGACCTTAGTTGCAATGGTGCCATCAGTATTTTTTGTAATTGTTAGATCTAGGAAATCAATTTTACCCAGATCGGCTTGGTATGTCAATTTGATGTTGAATTTGTTTTGATTGAGAACTGAAAAGAACTCATCAAGATGTTCACGTGTACCTTCCCAAACAAATAGTACATCATCGATGTATCTTATCCATAGAGGTATATGGTCTGTGTATTTCTCCATGCCTTCAGAAAAAACAATTTTTTGTTCCCAGTGCCCTAGGAACAAGTTAGCGTATGTTGGGGCACAAGAAGTGCCCATGGCAGTTCCTTGTGTTTGTAGGTAGAAACTATCTTTAAATGTGAAGATATTATGAGTCAGGACATACTTCAAAAGGAGTAAGATAAACTCATTATGGTCTTTGTTATCCGATTCATTGGTGGAAAGAAAGTATTTAACTGCCTGTATACCATCATTATGTCTGATACTGGTATATAGTGACTCTACATCTGCGGTGATGAGCCAGGTATCACTATTCAGATGTAAGTTTTGCATAATTTTTAAGACCTCCATAGTATCACGGACATACGAGGGCATAGCAGTAAGGTATTCCCTTAATCTCTGATCTATATATCTGCTAGCTGCCTCAGTTAGATTATTATTGCCCGATACTATGGGTCTTCCTGGTGGTTTGGTAAGGTTTTTGTGAACCTTAGGCAGAAAGTATATAGTCGCTAGAGTAGGGTTCTTTTGTATCAGGAATTTTTTTTCGTTTTTTTCGGTTTTAGAACATAATGAACTCCTTAAAAAATTTGAAGAAAAATTCGATTTTGTGGAAACGTATCAGACATACCAAAAAGAATTAGACAAACTTGAGAATGAACTAATTCAAACCAAAAAACAAAAACTGCAGAGAGATATAGATGATTTCCAACAACAAAGAATTTATAGATGGAGATATCAGACATCCAACAGAAATAGGTACAATAGGACTCAAATAAGAGAAAACAACAGTGGTACAGAAACAGAAACTGACATCTCTGATAATGAAAGCAATAGAGATGAAACAGAGCCTATGACAAGAGAGTTCCCAGTATCAGCAACACTAGTTAATCCTTTACCGGGTACATCTAACACCAATAGAGAAGTGTCTTTTTTAGCATTAAGTCACCGACAACAACAAACATTAAATCCGACAACAGCCAACAAACCAACAAGGGGAAACAAAAGGAAAAACACAGGCCCCCAAAGACAATCAGAGAGGAAGAAAGAGATGTGTCCATTCACCACAATCAGGACCAACTCATGAGAGTAATTAATCTGAGCAAACACTCTCTGAATATTAACCATGAGAGTGTCCTCTCTAAAGGATTAACTTTCTGCCCCACCAATACTCTAAACAAGTTTGAGTTAATTAAAGACATACACCTATTTTCACGAAAGCTGTTACTTAAAAAGATGTATTCAAATAAAAATGACCCCTCTCTATCTAAGGAGGAATTAGACTCTCTGCAAGATCTGGAAGATCTTTTAAGTGAATCTGATACTGAAACCCATGCTACCCAATGGAAGAAAGGGTTAAAACCGAAATCTACATATACACCATCTGCATCAATTTCACCTCAAGTCAGTGTTTTCTCACAGATTGTATGCCAAAAAATTGAAACTTTACCTATTTTTGATGCGAATAATAACCTCACTCTCCCTGAAAAAAGGGCATTGAATGATATTCAAACATGGACAGATGTAGTCATTAAGCCGTCAGACAAGGGCGGAAACATAGTATTGTGGCCCAAAGATGACTATGTTGATGAAGCCATGAGACAGTTATCTAATAAAGATTGTTATAAAAAACTACTACTCAATCCTCAATCTGACTATATGGAACAATATAATAAACTCATAGTTAGGACATGGGAGAATGGAACCATCACTAAAACCGAAAAAAATTTCCTGATACAAAAGAACCCTACTCTAGCGACTATATACTTTCTGCCTAAGGTTCACAAAAACCTTACCAAACCACCAGGAAGACCCATAGTATCGTGCAATAATAATCTAACTGAGGCAGCTAGCAGATATATAGATCAGAGATTAAGGGAATACCTTACTGCTATGCCCTCGTATGTCCGTGATACTATGGAGGTCTTAAAAATTATGCAAAACTTACATCTGAATAGTGATACCTGGCTCATCACCGCAGATGTAGAGTCACTATATACCAGTATCAGACATAATGATGGTATACAGGCAGTTAAATACTTTCTTTCCACCAATGAATCGGATAACAAAGACCATAATGAGTTTATCTTACTCCTTTTGAAGTATGTCCTGACTCATAATATCTTCACATTTAAAGATAGTTTCTACCTACAAACACAAGGAACTGCCATGGGCACTTCTTGTGCCCCAACATACGCTAACTTGTTCCTAGGGCACTGGGAACAAAAAATTGTTTTTTCTGAAGGCATGGAGAAATACACAGACCATATACCTCTATGGATAAGATACATCGATGATGTACTATTTGTTTGGGAAGGTACACGTGAACATCTTGATGAGTTCTTTTCAGTTCTCAATCAAAACAAATTCAACATCAAATTGACATACCAAGCCGATCTGGGTAAAATTGATTTCCTAGATCTAACAATTACAAAAAATACTGATGGCACCATTGCAACTAAGGTCTTTAGGAAAGAAACTGCTACAAATTCATTATTGCACAGGACAAGTGCACATCCAGGATGCACTTTAAAAGCAATTCCATATGGGGAGTTCTTGCGGTTGAGGAGAAATTGTTCTGATGTCTCTATATATGAAAATGAAAGTAAACTTCTTACAACCAGGCTACTACAAAGAGGCTACAGCAATAGGGCCATCAAACAGGCAAAATTCAAAGCTCTGAAAACATCCAGAGACACTCTATTGTGTCCTAGAATCAAAGACAATTCCACCACCATTCCTAGACTGATCACTACATACAATCCGCAGATGCAAAGTGTGATTAAGATACTCAATGAGAACTGGCATATCCTCACCAGTGACCCTGAGCTTAAAGATACATTAGGAGCGAGAGTACAAATAGGCTATAAGAGACCGAGAAACCTAAAAGATCAACTGGTACAGAGTCATTATATACACACTCCAAAAAAAAGTGATACTGACCCTGGCATGTACCCATGTGGTACATGTTCTGTCTGTCCTCATGTTAGGAAAATCAAAGAAATTCAGGACAAATATGGGAAAAGCCAAAAACTTAAACACCACTTCACATGCAGATCCCTGGGAGTTATTTATATCATCTACTGTGTATGTGAGAAAGCCTATGTAGGCATGACGACCAGAGAGGCAAGGGTCAGAATTTTGGAACATAAAAACAATATCAAGAACGCAGAAAAAGACCTACAAAAAGGCAAAAAGATTACAAGTGTAGCAAAACATTTTTTACTTAAACATCAAGGATCAAGCAGCCATTTAAAATTTTCTGTTCTGCAGAAAGTCTCCCTTGGCATTAGAGGAGGCAATTTAGAAAATTCTTTATTAAAAGCAGAATGCCGTTGGATACATCTACTCAATACTGTACATCCACACGGATTAAATGAATTCAACAATTACAATGTTTACTTATAATAAGTCCTAATTTTAAAAGATCTTCCCTCTACACACCATTTTAATATTAAGTTAATAAAAACACAGTCTATGTACACAGTAGCTTTTCACTAACCCTTATGAGCGTTGAATATATGTTTTATACTTGGGCATAAATTGTCTATACATAAATTATCACTTTTTAGCTATTAACTACCTCACCCATTAATTCTCTACAATTATTAATTAATTTTTTTTCCACTGTAGTGCAGAAAGACTTTTCACTTCTATACATGTTTGGAACACATGATTCAATATATTTTATGTGGAATTCATTTATCCACGCACATTCCCCTTCTCTCTCACACTTTTTGTGAGCATCACATCCTATCATTATTTATGTATGTCCTTTGTTCACATTTTATCACCATACTGTATTTCACTTACACTATCTAGTCCCTTGAATCTTATTTATTTACTTATTTATTTATCTTTTTGTGGATATAGTTTTCCTGTATATTTGATTAATAATCAATCTGAGTACAACTATCATGCATGGTATTTAAAATACGGCACTTTAATGAAAACTTTCTTAAACTGTGAACTTTCAGTTTGATCATAGAACAGTAATATGGTGTCCGTAATATTGGACTACTATTGAATGATAACCAATATTTTAATTTGTTAGAATTTTTTATTGAGTGTCTATCCCAGTATCGATACAAATAAAGTTTCATAAATTCATCTACGGTATAATGTAAAACCAAGGTGATATAGATGATTTAGATACTATATCTAGGTAATGACCAGCAGCTTTCCACTAATACAATGGATCACTAACAGAGACATCATTCACAAGTAATACATATCGCAGTAATGAATAAAGCGCACTCAATATTTTATATCTCGTTCTTGATGCTTGACTATGTACCTGATAGATACATTCAACTCTTGCTCTTTCAAATGACTTTCTGATAAATTTAGCTCGTAAATGATAACTTATCAGCTCTTTAAGCAAATGTGCCGTTTTGAACTTCCATGTGTCACACTGCAAGGATTGACCAATGAGAAGTCACATAGCGGTATTCCGTTGAACCAATCAAAACACGGAGGCGGGTTTTTGACTCCAACATAACCCGCTCTGTCCGGCCGGCGCGTACCCCTCTGAGGAAGCGTAATGTGAAACGCGCGTCAGGGGCACGAACACGGGGTTATTGAACCCCCAATTTTTAATTTGCTGACTCAGTGCTAGCACTCTTGATACTATCCCAATATTCATAGACAGTTAAAAGTAATCAGGTCTCCGCTATAGAAGAGACCTTTTTATAGCTTAGTCCTCATTTACGTCTAATGTAGACGATTTAACTTGGTGGCTGTTTGTAATGGGATATCTCTAAGTATTTCAGTGGTAATTTTCCGGCCGATAATAGGGGTCAGATTTCTAAAACTCATAAATTTACGGTATTAAGCAGACTAACTGCACAGCATTCAAACTGGCTGATTAAGCACTATTGTGTGATGTGTTATAACTGCTGACACGCTTGTTAGTTTGCAGCAAACAATAGCGACTTATATTAATTAAAAAGCAGGCTAACTGCACCACATTCAAACTAGCTTATCAAGCACTACTATTGGATGTGGTAGAATTGCGACAAGGTCTGTTAGTTTGTAGCAAACAATATCGGTCTATGCTAATTTATTCAAATATATCCACCCTGAATACCAGGTCACAAATACCACGGCAAACAGCTATATTGTGGCTCAATAAGAGGCACTCAACATATTTTGTCTCTTTAATCAAGGCTTATATTTTATATCTATGGGGCCTATATATTGACCACTTGAACTATTACTAGCAATAGTATCGTTAACAATAATCTCAGTGCAACTCTCACTCAGTTTAGGACTCAAACACGCAGATATTTAAGGCTGTGCTTGGGTTGGCTAATTCATGCACTAATACCCAGCACCTCAGACTATACAGTGTTTTTGCCTATCCTAATAGTGTAGACTTGCCTTAAAGGAGGACTAACTAATACAGCAATTATTTTTCTTGCTGTCTATAATCTATTATATACTAACAGGGTTCAATATTGTAACACTATAAATAGTTTAGATTCCCTGCTAGTTACTATAATTTGAATACGGGAGTGCTATCTGATATACCAATAATATTATCTGAGTTCCAGCTAGTTTTAATAGTATGTGTGTGTGTGCATGTGTATGAGTCCAGCCGGACTTTTAATATATTTTTTCACTAATAAAGTTATTTAGTATAAATGTGAATGATCGGATGATTTTGATACTTACTTATTCTTTATGTGTCTGACCTTTATCTACAGTGGGTACAGTTATTACACAATCCAGCAACCTGCAATCTTTCTCTTTGTGTGTTGCAAATCTCTCTTGCACACATATTTGTACATTTCTATGTATATTATTGCATTAGGTTCTGGGATTCTGGGACTATAAGTATTATACAAAGTGATTCAGTCCTTGAATATAAGAATTTCAACCCACTTCATTTCCCTCGCCACCCCCAGTTAAATGGACAGTCTAGGCCAAAATAAACTTTCAGGATTCAGATAGAGCATGTCATTTTAAACAATTTTCCAATTTACTTTTATCACCAATTTTGCTTTGTTCTCTTGGTATTCTTAGTTGAAAGCTTAACCTAGGAGGTTCATATGCTAATTTCTTAGACCTTGAAGCCCACCTCTTTCAGATTGCATTTTAACAGTTTTTCACCACTAGAGGGTGTTAGTTCACGTATTTCATATAGATAACACTGTGCTCGTGCACGTGAAGTAATCTGGGAGCAGGCACTGATTGGCTAGACTGAAAGTCTGTCAAAAGAACTGAAAAAAGGGGCAGTTTGCAGAGGCTTAGATACAAGATAATCACAGAGGTTAAAAGTATATTATTATAACTGTGTTGGTTATGCAAAACTGGGAAATGGGTAATAAAGGGATTATCTATCTTTTAAAACAATAAAAATTCTGGTGTAGACTGTCCCTTTAATAATGATTTTTTAGTGTGGCTGGCAGCAAAGCTAGGTTTAATACAGATGATGGCTAAACGCAGGAAGTGACAGGCAGCTTTGGTTGAAGAGCTGTACAGACTATTGATTGCGTGGCTGGGATTTGTTAGTGATGTGGCATTGATTTATTTATAAATGCTGGGGTTGATGCATGCCAGGATCTGATGCTGCAGGTTAGGCATGCATGCTTAGATAGATTTAAGTGTGGCAGGTAGTGTTTGAGTGCGGATAGGATGTGTATGACTGGATTAATATTACTGCAGCAGCTATGGCAAATTCCGCAAGGAAAATCTTATCAGGAGTTGTTTGCAGTAATGAAGACTGTACTGAGGAGAACACTGAGATAGCAATGTACTGTATGTTGTCACCTGGTGGTCTACAGCTCAGAGAAAGGAGTTCAGTGACTGAATCAATTGAATCTGATTTATTAACAGGTATTTGCAGAGCGCCAACAGATTCCGCAGCGCTATAAGCATAGGCGGTATACAAGATAACATTTATAGGGATCAAATGGGTAGAGGGCCCTGCCGAGAGTTGCACTTTTGTAGTCGGCTCTTATGAAGACGATCTACAAACAGCTGGGCTCATAGGCTTACATTCTAAAGGGTTCAAGGGGAAAGCGATGGAGTTAGGAAAGGTTAGTGTTGGTTGTATGCATCCCTGAATAGTAGAGTCTTTAGGGAGCACTTGAAGCTGTTAAAACTAGGGGAGAGTCTTGTGGAGTGAGGCAGGGAGTTCCACAGAATGGGGGCCGATCTGGAGAAGTCCTGTAAATGGGAATGTGAGGAAGTAACAAGGAGGAGAGTAGGAGATTGTGAGCAGAGCGAAGAGGACGGGAGGGAGAGTACCTGGAGACAAGGTCTGAAATGTAGTGGGGAGCAGTGCAGATGAGGGCTTTATATGTCAGCATGAGGATTTTGCGTATAATCCTGGAGGCAAGAGGAAGCCAGTGAAGGGATTGGCAGAGAGGCGCAGCAGATGAAGGGCGACGTGTAAGGAAGATGAGCCTGGCAGAGGCATTCATTATGGATTGTAAAGGAGCTAGACGGCAGCTGGGGAGACCAGAGAGGACAGAGTTGCAGTAGTCGAGACGGGAAAGGATGAGAGAGTGGAGTAAAATCTTAGTTATGTCTTGTGTAAGGAAATGTCTAATTTTAGAGATATTTTTATGGTGGAAGTGGCAGGCTTTAGCCAAGGACTAAATGTGAGGAGTGAAGGAAAGGTCTGAGTCAAGTGTGACCCCAAGACATTGGGCATGCAGGGTAGGGGTAATGATGGAATTATCAACAGTTATAGAAAATTGAGGGGTGGAGATTTTGGAAGAAGGGGGCGAAATAAGGAGTTCAGTTTTGGAGAGATTTAGCTTGAGGTAGTGAGAGGACATCCAAGATGAGATATGAGAAAGACAGTTAGTGACACGGGTTAGTAAGGAAGGAGGTAGGTCTGGTGTAGAGAGGTAGATTTGGGTGTTATTGGCATACAAATTATATTGAAACCCGTCTGATTGAATGAATAGACTGATTGTTTGTTGAATGGTATATGCAGTGGTTTGGAGAGGTGTCAGGGTTGCAGCAGTTCATTCTGGAAGCTGGCTGTATATATTAGTGTGGGGCTCGTACTTAGTGTTGGGTTAACCAGTCTAAGGCAACAACAGGTTAGTCACTGATCACTGTTAAATGGATGACGACCTGCTTAATACCCACCTTCCTCCATTTATATTGCTCTTGGGGGCAATGACCATGCATTTACTTATGCAAAGCAGCCAAGCAGGTAACGATTGTCTTAAGCTCTTATAATTATTATTACTAATTTACCATACAACTGAATAGTAGGAGTCCGGCGAGGCATTTGATACAAGTTCAAATTAATAGATTAGTCAGTGTAACGTGTAAGTAATTTGTAAAGTATGCAGTCTGCTTGCTTGCTTGATTTGCTATATTAGTACTTTACTAATTACTTACACTGTATGTCACATGAAATGATCTAAGATTAATATTTGCTTTTAAATACATCTAAAGAAATTATTTTATTCATTTGATCATATAGTCAGATAATGTCATTAGATCTTTGTTTCAAAGCTCCTTTATTCTCAGAAGCGATTCTCCTCCTAGATTAGATGTATATAGTCCTCAATGATGACACCATCTGAATTAATATATTGATGATAAATACAATAACAATTTATTTAACTCATTTGATATGAAAGGCAGTCATTAAGTAGCTTAGATTCACTGGCAATTGTAAGAAAGTTGGTTTTCAGTGAGAAAGATTTCCCCCCAGGGTCCTGCATTATCCTATCCTTTTTTGGAGATCTTGGCTTGCTCATATCTTAAATATAATATATGTGGGATGAGATCTAGATCATATCTCGTGGAAATATATTTCAATAATCAATAGGGTAACATTAAAACTGGAAAAAATATCTTATACACTGGAGAAGATGCTGCATACAAGACGATTAGATGTTGTGTTTATCAGTCACTTGCCTGCGTTTTTTCCCTGAAACGTCACCTCGCCAGTCGCCACAAACTGCTCCTATCTGCTCAGCCTGCTGCAGTGCCGCCTCTAAATGCTCACTTAAAATTGTGTGCACACTGCGTGCTGCGTGTGGGTGGAGTTGAGCAGACAGGAGACACAACACAAGGTGATCATAATATGTGGTCCGGATTCTGGACTTACAACACCCGGTCCACATATTGCAGGTCAGTACTTTGGTCAGCGACTGCCAGTGCCAACCCAGTGCCAGGACTGTACTTTAAGTTGTCTCGTTGTCAGTCAGTGTCCCAGTTACTGGCTCCGCCTCCTAGTCTTTCCTTCTCCAAGGTAAGTCTACACGATGAGGCTCCGCTGAGCTGATGGCCACATGCTCACATGCATCAAAGCTCCTGCCATTTTACCTGTAATTACGATCCTCTCATCAGTGGTGAGTACTTTAAACCATCTTGGCTCACTCCCATTTGGCTTTGGGGAACCCTCTATATTAAAAAATTATATCTAGCCTAAGCCAAATTATATTGATCATATAATATGGCACCAAACCTGGCACCCTAGCATCTATGTATTTCAATGGGAAATTCTGAATAAGTAACAAAGCTTTTACTCTATTATATTGATCATATAATATGGCACCAAACCTGGTACCCTAATTTCCATGCATTTCAGTGGGAGATTCTGAATAAGTAACCATGCTTTTACTGTATGAAACCCATTTTGGCTCACTCACATTTGGCTTATTTTATGCTAATTGGGCATCCCTCTATTTAAAAAAATTCAATCTAGCATGAGCCAAATGATATTGATCAAATAATATGGCATCAAACTTGGCACCCTAGCATCCATGCATTTCAATGGGAAATTCTGAATAAGTAACCAAGCTTTTACTCTATTTACCCCTTAAGGACCGGGCACTTCAGACAAAATTTTCCCCATAAGACCAGAGCATTTTTAGCATTTTTGCCATCACTATGTTTAAACAGAATTAGAGCCTTTTTTTATATTTACCTATCAAAACTATATATATTTTGTTTTAGTAGACAACCCAAAGTATTGATCTAGGCCCATTTTGGTATATTTCATGCCACCATTTCACCGCCAAATGCGATCAAATAAAAAAAATCGTTAACTTTTCACAATTTTTGGTTTCTCACGGAAATGATTTACAAACAGCTTGTGCAATCATCACACAAATTATTATAAATGCTTCTCTGGGATCCCCTTTGTTCAGAAATAGCAGACATATATGGCTTTGTCAATGCTTTTAGGTAATTAGAAGGCCGCTAAATGCTGCTGCGCACCTGCAGCGTAGCGGTCCCACCAGCTCCAGCCCCCCTTCATGCCCACTTCTCGCCCTCCTCCTGCCACCTCCAGTGATGGGTTGCCCACCTACCTCCCTCCAAACCCTCCCACGCCACCAACAATAGACACCATCGCTGGCCGATGCAGAGAGGGCCACAGCCTAGATTAAACTTTTGTATACAGAGGGGATGCCCAATTAGTATAAAACAAGCCAAATGTGAGTGAGCCAAGATGGTTTTAATAGAGTAAAAGCTTGGTTACTTATTCAGAATTTCCCAATTAAATGCATGGATGCTAGGGTGACATGTTTGATGCCATATTATATGATCAATATCATTTGGCTCCGTCTACATTTAATTTTTTTATGTAGATGGATGCCCAATTAGTATAAAACAAGCCAAATGTGAGTGAGCCAAGATGGTTTTAATAGAGTAAAAGCTTGGTTACATATTTAGAATTTCCCATTAAAAAGCATGGATGCTAAGGTGCCAAGTTTAGTGCCATATTATTTGATTAATATCATTTAGAATAGGCTAGATTGAAATGTTTTATATAGAGAGATGCCCAATTAGCATAAAACAAGCCACATGAGAGTGAGCCAAGATGGTTTTAATAGAGTAAAAGCTTGGTTACTTATTCAGAATTTCCCATTAAAATGCATGGATGGTAGGGTGTCAAGTTTGGTGCCATATTATATGATCAATATCATTTGGCTCAGGCTAGATTTCATTTTTTTAAATAGAGGGATGCCCAATTAGCATAAAACAAGCCAAATTTGAGTGAGCCAAGATTGTTTTATTAGAGTAAAAGCTTGGTTACTTATACAGAATCTCCCATTGAAATGCAGGGAAATCAGATTACCATTAGCCAAATGTGGACAGACTTCCGGTGGGCGGGCACCTAAGACGGCAGCAAGAGATCGAGCTCCGTCTGTGATAGGGACAAAAACCCCAATACATAGTGCCCATTGCATAACTCCTCGGTGTGAGAAGACTCCTCTACACCCGGAGGCTACAGACTATCGAGCCAGAACATCGGCTCCCCGCTGAGAAGCTGACAGAGGATAGAGAAGCAGTGCGGCCCACAATCTCGGCCGCAACAAACCAAAGTTACATCTGCCTGTGGGGCACAGCAGCTGAAAGTGAGACTGCAGGGAGGAAGGTCTGTTCACCTGATCTAGTAGTCCAGCACCTACTCCGTTAGACCAATCAGGGAAAACATCCTGGGAGCTGGGTTGGGGCCTTCCTCTGGGAAAAGTGCGCCATACGGCCTGAGGGGTCACGTGATAAAAAAAGCAGCAAACAGTTGGGCACTACTATAGGCCAAATGGGATCCTTTTGTGGCCTGTATCTCTGCTAGATATCCACACAGGCACAGTGCCGCAGTACCACCGGCTACAACTGGCTGGAAAGCATACATTGTACCCAGCAGAGGCACAGAGATGCATACTGCCTGTGTATCAGGCCTATAGGTTACCTCTGATAGGCCTTAAGCTCATAAGCAACAAGGAGCCCTTGTGCCTTGCAGGGGGACACAATGGAGGAAAGAGGGAACCTGAATGGCCTATAGCTTGAACAGCAAAGCAAGCTAAACTCAGCCAGAGCTATATCCTGCAGCTTACGGAAAACTGCGCCCTCAAAGAACAGCCACTCTAAGGGAGACGTCACAAAACACACCATGAGAGCCTAAGCCACAACACTGACCTCCCCATGGTGCCCTCCATAATCTCTACTTCAGTCCAACCGAGGATATCTTTTTTGCTCCAGGCAGCTCCCTAGATCTACAAGAACCTGCAATCCTTAAAGAGACAGTGCCTCTCAGTGGAAGTCCTGCATGAGAAAATACTATACGCCCTACAACAAGCAGTCGGACACTATGGCTGGCAAGCAGAGGCAGCATGACAAAAGACTCAAACATCAGGCTGAAGTACATGGTGCTGGGCCTGCAGAGGCTGCGGACCTCTCCCTGCAAGATGCACACCCCATAGTCACCCAACTCTCAGCGCTATTTCTGCCAAAGATATAGCAGCTACAAACAGGGCTAGACTCTCTGACCTCTGACTTCAAAACCTTCTCTACAAGGCTAACCACGGCTGAACAGAGAATTACAGACAATGAGACCCAGCAAATAGAAGCTACGGCCAACATCACTCTACTACAGAGGCAAAACAAGGCACTTCAAGACAAATTAGACAACCTGGTAAACAAGTCCACAATCTTTGATCCCATGTATGGCAGAGAGTGCCCATAGAATCGGTGTGTTGCAACAGAGAGACGGATCAACTGCAACGCCCAGGCAGCTAATAATAAAGTACTTGAACTTTAAGGACAAGGCAGCGATATTGAAAGCTTATAGACAGGCCCCAGAACTCATCTTCAATGGAAAAAATATCCTTATATTTCAGGACTACTCAGCGGAGGTGGCAAAACAACTCAGGGAATTTTCCCCCTACTGCAAGGAACTCCTGGAAAAAGGGGAATCGGTGGCTCTGCTGTACCCAGCACGATTGAAGATCCAGACACCACAAGGGGCGAAAGTCTTTGATTCACCCAAACAGCTACAGGTGTTCCTGCGGGCAGAAGCCCACTGGAACAGAAATCAGGGGGATGGAGACCACATTGAAGAAGACCCTGATGCCTGAAATTGATAATCTGATCATTTGGGATGAGCTGCAGGTTTGACCTACTAAGGTTGAACGTAACTAAATATTCAAGGGACTGAAGACTTTCCGCTAAACCCATTGCAGACCATGCAGTGGTTAATGCATATCCTTTGACAAATGGGGGGTGGGGGAGTTATTGTTATTGTTTTCGGTGTTGTTATACAGTTTAGTTTAAACGCATTGGTTTGATTTGTTTTAACAGTTGACGTTTTGCGCTAATGTTTTGTTGTTTATGATACTCTTTTGTTTCATGTAATTAGCAAGAGTCCATGAGCTAGTGACGTATGGGATATACATTCCTACCAGGAGGGGCAAAGTTTCCCAAACCTCAAAATGCCTATAAATACACCCCTCACCACACCCACAAATCAGTTTTACAAACTTTGCATCCTATGGTGGTGGTGAAGTAAGTTTGTGTTAGATTCTACGTTGATATGCGCTCCGCAGCAGGTTGGAGCCCGGTTTTCCTCTCAGCGTGCAGTGAATGTCAGAGGGATGTGAAGAGAGTATTGCCTATTTGAATTCAATGATCTCCTTCTACGGGGTCTATTTCATAGGTTCTCTGTTATCGGTCGTAGAGATTCATCTCTTACCTCCCTTTTCAGATCGACGATATACTCTTATATATACCATTACCTCTGCTGATTCTCGTTTCAGTACTGGTTTGGCTTTCTACTTCATGTAGATGAGTGTCCTGGGGTAAGTAAGTCTTATTTTTGTGACACTCTAAGCTATGGTTGGGCACTTTTATATAAAGTTCTAAATATATGTGTTTAAACATTTATTTGCCTTGACTCAGGATGTTCAACGTTCCTTATTTCAGACAGTCAGTTTCATATTTGGGATAATGCATATGAATAAATCAATTTTTTTCTTACCTTAAAATTTGACTTTTTTCCCTGTGGGCTGTTAGGCTCGCGGGGGCTGAAAATGCTTCATTTTATTGCGTCATTCTTGGCGCAGACTTTTTTGGCGCAAACATTTTTTTTCTTTTGTTTCCGGCGTCATACGTGTCACCGGAAGTTGCGTCATTTTTTTGCGCCAAAAGTGTCGGCGTTACCGGATGTGGCGTCATTTTTGGCGCCAAAAGCATTTAGGCGCCAAATAATGTGGGCGTCTTTTTTGGCGCTAAAAATTATGGGCGTCACTATTGTCTCCACATTATTTAAGTCTCATTGTTTATTGCTTCTGGTTGCTAGAAGCTTGTTCACTGGCATTTTTTCCCATTCCTGAAACTGTCATTTAAGGAATTTGATCAATTTTGCTTTATATGTTGTTTTTTCTATTACATATTGCAAGATGTCCCAGATTGACCCTGAGTCAGAAGATACTTCTGGAAAATCGCTGCCTGGTGCTGGATCTACCAAAGTTAAGTGTATTTGCTGTAAACTTGTGGTATCTGTTCCTCCAGCTGTTGTTTGTAATGAATGTCATGACAAACTTGTTAAAGCAGATAATATTTCCTTTAGTAATGTTACATTACCTGTTGTTGTTCCATCAACATCTAATGCTCAGAGTGTTCCTGTTAACATAAGACATTTTGTTTCTAAATCCATTAAGAAGGCTATGTCTGTTATTCCTCCTTCTAGTAAACGTAAAAGGTCCTTTAAAACTTCTCATTTTTCAGATGAATTTTTAAATGAACATCATCATTCTGATTCTGATAATGATTCCTCTGGTTCAGAGGATTCTGTTTCAGAGGTTGATGCTGATAAACCTTCATATTTGTTCAAAATGGAATTTATTCGTTCTTTACTTAAAGAGGTCTTAATTGCATTAGAAATAGAGGATTCTGGTCCTCTTGATACTAAATCTAAACGTTTAAATAAGGTTTTTAAATCTCCTGTAGTTATTCCAGAAGTTTTTCCTGTCCCTGATGCTACTTCTGAAGTAATCTCCAGGGAATGGAATAATTTGGGTAATTCATTTACTCCTTCTAAACATTTTAAGCAATTATATCCTGTGCCATCTGACAGATTAGAGTTTTGGGACAAAATCCCTAAAGTTGATGGGGCTATCTCTACTCTTGCTAAACGTACTACTATTCCTACGGCAGATAGTACTTCCTTTAAAGATCCTTTAGATAGGAAAATTGAATCCTTTCTAAGAAAAGCTTACTTATGTTCAGGTAATCTTCTTAGACCTGCTATTTCTTTAGCGGATGTTGCTGCAGCTTCAACTTTTTGGTTAGAAGCTTTAGCGCAACAAGTAACAGATCATAATTCTCATAGCATTGTTAATCTTCTTCAACATGCTAATAATTTTATTTGTGATGCCATCTTTGATATCATTAGGGTTGATGTCAGGTATATGTCTCTAGCTATTTTAGCTAGAAGAGCTTTATGGCTTAAAACTTGGAATGCTGATATGTCTTCTAAGTCAACTTTGCTTTCCCTTTCTTTCCAGGGTAATAAATTATTTGGTTCACAGTTGGATTCTATTATCTCAACTGTTACTGGAGGAAAAGGAACTTTTTTACCACAGGATAAAAAATCTAAAGGTAAATTTAGGTCTAATAATCGTTTTCGTTCCTTTCGTCACAATAAGGAACAAAATCCTGATCCTTCACCCTCAGGAGCGGTATCAGTTTGGAAACCATCTCCAGTCTGGAATAAATCCAAGCCTTTTAGAAAACCAAAGCCAGCTCCCAAGTCCACATGAAGGTGTGGCCCTCGTTCCAGCTCAGCTGGTAGGGGGCAGATTACGATTTTTCAAAGAAATTTGGATCAATTCAATTCACAATCTTTGGATTCAGAACATTGTTTCAGAAGGGTACAGAATTGGCTTCAAGATAAGGCCTCCTGCAAGAAGATTTTTTCTTTCCCGTGTCCCAGTAAATCCAGCGAAGGCTCAAGCATTTCTGAAATGTGTTTCAGATCTAGAGTTGGCTGGAGTAATTTTACCAGTTCCAGTTCTGGAACAGGGGCTGGGGTTTTACTCAAATCTCTTCATTGTACCAAAGAAGGAGAATTCCTTCAGACCAGTTCTGGATTTAAAAATATTGAATCGTTATGTAAGGATACCAACATTCAAAATGGTAACTATAAGGACTATCCTGCCTTTTGTTCAGCAAGGGCATTATATGTCCACAATAGATTTACAGGATGCATATCTGCATATTCCGATTCATCCAGATCACTATCAGTTTCTGAGATTCTCTTTTCTAGACAAGCATTACCAGTTTGTGGCTCTGCCGTTTGGCCTAGCAACAGCTCCAAGGATTTTTACAAAGGTTCTCGGTGCCCTTCTGTCTGTAATCAGAGAACAGGGTATTGTGGTATTTCCTTATTTGGACGATATCTTGGTACTTGCTCAGTCTTCACTTTTAGCAGAATCTCATACGATTCAACTTGTATTGTTTCTTTGAGAACATGGTTGGAGGATCAATTTACCAAAGAGTTCGTTGATTCCTCAGACAAGGGTAACCTTTTTAGGTTTCCAGATAGATTCAGTGTCCATGACTCTGTCGCTGACAGAAAAAAGACGTCTGAAATTGGTTTCAGCTTGTCGAAACCTTCAGTCTCAATCATTCCCTTCGGTAGCCTTATGCATGGAAATTCTAGGTCTTATGACTGCTGCATCGGACGCGATCCCCTTTGTTCGTTTTCACATGCGACCTCTTCAGCTTTGTATGCTGAACCAGTGGTGCAGGGATTACACAAAGATATCTCAATTGATATCTTTAAAACCGATTGTACGACACTCTCTGACGTGGTGGACAGATCACCATCGTTTAGTTCAGGGGGCTTCTTTTGTTCTTCCGACCTGGACTGTGATTTCAACAGATGCAAGTCTGACAGGTTGGGGAGCTGTTTGGGGGTCTCTGACAGCACAAGGGGTTTGGGAATCTCAGGAGGTGAGATTACCAATCAATATTTTGGAACTCCGTGCAATTTTCAGAGCTCTTCAGTCATGGCCTCTTCTAAAGAGAGAATCGTTCATTTGTTTTCAGACAGACAATGTCACAACTGTGGCATATATCAATCATCAAGGAGGGACTCACAGTCCTCTGGCTATGAAAGAAGTATGTCGAATACTGGTTTGGGCGGAATCCAGCTCCTGTCTAATCTCTGCAGTTCATATCCCAGGTATAGACAATTGGGAAGCGGATTATCTCAGTCGCCAAACTTTGCATCCGGGCGAAAGGTCTCTTCATCCAGAGGTTTTTCTTCAGATTGTTCAAATGTGGGGATTTCCAGAAATAGATCTGATGGCTTCTCATCTAAACAAGAAACTTCCCAGGTATCTGTCCAGATCCAGGGATCCTCAGGCGGAAGCAGTGGATGCATTGTCACTTCCTTGGAAGTATCATCCTGCCTATATCTTTCCGCTTCTAGTTCTTCTTCCAAGAGTAATTTCCAAGATTCTGAAGGAATGCTCGTTTGTTCTGCTGGTGGCTCCAGCATGGCCTCACAGGTTTTGGTATGTGGATCTTGTCCGGATGGCCTCTTGCCAACCGTGGACTCTTCCGTTAAGACCAGACCTTCTATCGCAAGGTCCTTTTTTCCATCAGGATCTCAAATCCTTAAATTTGAAGGTATGGAGATTGAACGCTTGATTCTTAGTCAAAGAGGTTTCTCTGACTCTGTGATTAATACTATGTTACAGGCTCGTAAATCTGTATCTAGGAAGATATATTATCGAGTCTGGAAGACTTACATTTCTTGGTGTCTTTCTCATCATTTTTCCTGGCATTCTTTCAGAATTCCGAGAGTTTTACAGTTTCAGGATGGTTTGGATAAAGGTTTGTCTGCAAGTTCCTTGAAAGGACAAATCTCTGCTCTTTCTGTTCTTTTTCACAGAAAGATTGCTAATCTTCCTGATATTCATTGTTTTGTACAAGCTTTGGTTCGTATAAAGCCTGTTATTAAGTCAATTTCTCCTCCTTGGAGTTTGAATTTGGTTCTGGGGGCTCTTCAGGCTCCTCCTTTTGAACCTATGCATTCACTGGACATTAAACTACTTTCTTGGAAAGTTTTGTTTCTTTTGGCCATCTCTTCTGCTAGAAGAGTTTCTGAATTATCTGCTCTTTCTTGTGAATCTCCTTTTCTGATTTTTCATCAGGATAAGGCGGTGTTGCGAACTTCTTTTAAATTTTTACCTAAGGTTGTGAATTCTAACAACATTAGTAGAGAAATTGTGGTTCCTTCATTGTGTCCTAATCCTAAGAATTCTAAGGAGAGATCTTTGCATTCTTTGGATGTAGTTAGAGCTTTGAAATATTATGTTGAAGCTACTAAAAATTTCCGAAAGACTTCTAGTCTATTTGTTATCTTTTCCGGTTCTAGGAAAGGTCAGAAGGCCTCTGCCATTTCTTTGGCATCTTGGTTGAAATCTTTAATTCATCATGCTTATGTTGAGTCGGGTAAAACTCCGCCTCAAAGGATTACAGCTCATTCTACTAGGTCAGTTTCTACTTCCTGGGCGTTTAGGAATGAAGCTTCGGTTGATCAGATTTGCAAAGCAGCAACTTGGTCTTCTTTGCATACTTTTACTAAATTCTACCATTTTGATGTGTTTTCTTCTTCTGAAGCAGTTTTTGGTAGAAAAGTACTTCAGGCAGCTGTTTCAGTTTGATTCTTCTGCTTATAATTTCAGTTTTTTTCATTATAAGATTTAAACTTTATTTTGGGTGTGGATTATTTTCAGCGGAATTGGCTGTCTTTATTTTATCCCTCCCTCTCTAGTGACTCTTGCGTGGAAGATCCACATCTTGGGTATTCATTATCCCATACGTCACTAGCTCATGGACTCTTGCTAATTACATGAAAGAAAACATAATTTATGTAAGAACTTACCTGATAAATTCATTTCTTTCATATTAGCAAGAGTCCATGAGGCCCACCCTTTTTTGTGGTGGTTATGATTTTTTTGTATAAATATATTACATAATTACATATATTTTTTATGCTTTCGCACTTTTTTCTTATCACCCCACTTCTTGGCTATGCGTTAAACTGATTTGTGGGTGTGGTGAGGGGTGTATTTATAGGCATTTTGAGGTTTGGGAAACTTTGCCCCTCCTGGTAGGAATGTATATCCCATACGTCACTAGCTCATGGACTCTTGCTAATATGAGAGAAATGAATTTATCAGGTAAGTTCTTACATAAATTATGTTTTGTCTAATCCTCATATATAGCAGGGACTCAGGTGTACAGGTGGCGGTGTTCATCAATATTCCAGTGGAGCTCCTCGGGGTGCTGGCCTGTGAGTACTTTCCTTTTCCCACACAACACCAACTCATCAATAGCCAGATCACACAGGGGTCATATCTGGGGAAGCTAGACACCCGACACACGTTAGAAGCTTACCCACACATTACACCCTTTGATCCATTCTATAATATCTAAATGCCAAAAAGGCGGACATAGCTATTTTAGAGGAAACCCACCTAAAGCCGAGCAAACACCAGAAACTGAAGCAGGGATTGGTGGTGGAGGTACTATTTACACAGTGTGAGTCTAGCAGGGCTAGGGGTGTTGCCTTTCTTTTCAGGAAAAACCTAAATTACAAAGTCACGCAAATTATTACAGACCCAGAGGGAAGGTACATACTCTTAAAAATCACACTAGATGGAACTCCGCTGATTTTGGGGGCGGGGGGGGGTGTATGGCCCACACACATGAAAGCAGGAATTCTGGAGTTCGTTGAGAACCCGCTTATTGCGGATGCTCCGCTGATTTAGGGGGGTTTAATATAGTGCCACAGTCCCCAGCTGATAGGTACAACAATCCAAATCTGACACAACAATCACGTAGCAAACAGTTGAATTCAAAAAGGGACTCCTGCACACTAACAAAATTCTGCAATGCCCTCTCACTAGTGGAGGACAGAGGAACCCAGCAAAGGACACACGCTCGTAAATAGACCTTTTTCTGATCACGCATACGCTGTGCACAAAAAACATAGATGCCACTATAGTTGCCCCATCGGTCTCGGATCATGCCCCAATTATGGTTAAGGTTAAGATGGGACAGTTCAGGAATCCCCCGGGCACATGGACCCTCCCCAGATACCTATATCACAATGTGAATCTTAAAAAGCATCTCATAGAAGAATGGCTACAATACAAAAAGGCTAATTACCAACATCTAGAAAAACCTAGTGTATATTGGGTGGCAGGGAAGGCGGTGCTTAGAGGGGTCACAATGTCGTACATAGCAGGGGCCAGGAAAAAAAAAACTCAGGGAGGAATTATTATTGAGCAAATTACTTAATGCGAGGAATAAATACCTAAGAAACCCCACAACCAATACAAGAAATAGATACAAAGAAATAAAAGTGCAGAGACACACAATGATGGCGCAAAATGCGGCTAAAGACATTAACGTAAATCATGCCAAATACTACCGCCACGGCAATAAAACAGGACGCCTATTGGCTAGACTCACTAAACTAGGCACCCCTAACCGACCTATTGTGGCGATTAAGAAGGAGGGACACATTTACACGGACAACGCTGATATTCAAAAAGTTTTTAAAGATTATTACACAGAGCTATATAAAAGGCAGGAAGTGCAAGACTCCGACAGCCAGAAATTTTGGGGAAACCCAAGCTTTGTCCCGGGCCTTACATCAAAGACATTCAGGGAGTGGAAGGATCTGGGAATAGGCACTATCTCTAAACTCCTGGAAGGGGATGTTAGGACGATTTCCCCCTTTTCCCACTTAGAGGCGCAATATGGGATCCCACGAATGCACCACTTCGCATACCTACAAATAAAGCATTACATAAGGTCACTAACTGCAGCGGATCAGCTCTCAGGGAAGAAGAACCCAATATACTCACTATGCAACGCATATGAACACAGTGTCACCTCAATCTCACTAACGTACAAAACTCTTAGCGTGCTAGATAGCGAATCCTCTTTAACACAAATAAGTAAGAAATGGACAGATATTTTAGGAACTGAGGTACCAGTCAAAACGGTTCAGCAGAGCATACATAAGGTGAGAAAAGCCTCTGTTTCAGCTGACATAAGGGAAGCACACACCAAACTGTTAGGGACCGCATACATTACACCCAAAATATTCAAAATCTGGGAACCACAGTCAGAAAGCAAATACCCGAAATGCTCTATGCCGAAAGCAGACTTGCTACACATGGTCTGGGACTGTCCCAAGCTCGCAACATTTGGGGTATGCTCACACATTGGCTACATTCCTCTCAGCACATAACACTCACCCTCATGCCACATGGGGTGGTATTCCTAGACTTCCAGGACATCCCCAAACCAGACTTACTTTTCATTTACAACGTGATTCTCCAGGCCAGAAAAACTATTTTTAAATACTGGTTAAAGGCTGATGCCCCTACCCTCACACAAATCAAAAGGGAACTCTACCAACAAATGGTGTATGAGCAGGCCAACACTCTAGGGGACATTCAGGGTAAGACAGCACAATTCATGAAAAAATGGGAAACGTACATAAAGAGGCTGAATCCGACACAACAGTTACAGATCATTTACCCAATTAGAAACACTGACTATATACTCAATGCGCAGTTGAGGGGAGAGTGGCCACTTGTCCTGAACACATGATATAATAGTCAGGTGCTATAACTTATAGAGACTGGGATGAATAGCTGGTGACACCCCGGGGACCCCGAACACAAACCGGCTCCCAGAGGGGGGTGGAGGTGGGGAGTTCTATATCTGAGGCTTTATAACACAGGGACAATTAGCTGGCATGGTACTGTAGATACCTGTCTCCCAGGTATGCCCAACCATTCGATACTGCCATTTAATAACCAGCTTACTCTTGAGGGATAGTCCTCTGGAGACTCTAGACTCTTGCCCCTAGATACCCGCCATGACACTGCCACCTCTGCACTAGCTGGGACCCCCTGACTCCCAGAAGGTAGGACCTGGTCTGGCCAGGATTATAGTGAACTAATGGACTGCCTGGCCCTTGGAGATGTTAAAGTAAGGGCTACATGTACAGGATTTAAGTTGGAAAAAGGGACATTACATAATTAAGGTTCAATAACTGTGTAGCTATGTGAACTGCGTTCTTGAATCTCATTGTAAGCTATTGCCTACAGTTGGACAGTCCTGTGAACAATACTCGTTTAAGTTCAGCAAGTTGTATCCGCAGGGGAACTGTGGTTTGGAATCTCTTTGTAAGAAATGTTTAATGTGAAAATGTCTTGTGAAATGAACGCAAATAAGTTTATATTGTATGTCTCGACATAAACAAAGTTTTTTTTTAAAAAAAAAAAAGCCAAATGTGAGTGAGCCAAGATGGTTTTAATAGAGTAAAAGCTTGGTTACTTATTTAGAATTTCCTATTGAAAAGCATGGATGCTAGAGTGACATGTTTGGTGCCATATTATTTGATTAATATCCTTTAGCTCAGGCTAGATTTAATTGTTTTATATAGAGATATGCCTAATTAGCATAAAACAAGCTAAATGAGAGTGAGCCAAGATGGTTTTAACAGAGTAAAAGCTTGGTTACTTATTCAGAATTTCCCATTGAAATGTATGGATGCTAGGGTACCAAGTGTGGTGCCATATTATATGATCAATATCATTTGGCTCAGGCTAGATTTAATTTTTTTATATAGAGGGATGCCCAATTAGTATAAAACAAGCCAAATGTGAGTGAGCCAAGATGGTTTTAATAGAGTAAAAGCTTGGTTACTTATTTAGAATTTCCTATTGAAAAGCATGGATGCTAGAATGCCAAATTTGGTGCCATATTATTTGATCAATATCCTTTAGCTCAGGCTAGATTGAATTGTTTTATATAGAGAGATGCCCAATTAGCATAAAACAAGCCAAATGAGAGTGAGACAAGATGTTTTTAATAGAGTAAAAGCTTAGTTACTTATTCAAAATCTTCTATTGAAATGCATGGAAATTAGGGTACCAATTTGGTGCCATATTATATGATCAATATAATTTGGCTGAGGCTAGATTGAATTTTGTATATAGATGGATGCCCAATTAGCATAAAATAAGCCAAATGTGAGTGAGCCAATATTGTTTTAATATAGTAAAAGCTTGGTTACTTATTTATAATCTCCTATTGAAATGCATGGAAATTAGGGTACCAAGTTTGGTGCCATATTATATGATCAATATCATTTGGCTCAGGCTAGATTGTTTTTTTATATAGAGGGATTGTCAATTAGCATAAAACCAGCCAAATGTGAGTGAGCCAAGATGGTTTTCATAGAGTAAAAGCTTGGTTACTTATTCAAAATTTCCTATTGAAATTCATGGATGCTATGGTGCCAGTTTTGATGCCATATTATATATCATTTGGCTCAGACTAGATTGATTTTTTTTATATAGAGGGATGCCCAATTTCTGTATGTATTAATAATCACATTATGCTCAGCTTCTATAAAATGGTAACAGAAATACTTCCCTCTGAATTGATACTGAGGGCCCTGTTTAGTATACTGTGGGCAGAAAGATTCCCAAGTAGGGTAACATGTCCGCCTGCATACACAGGGAGAGACGCATCATTCACTGCTGGAATATATCATTGCACAAACAATGTCTTGTACATCAAGGTCCACTGCTCTCATACAACCAATTTCATGAGAGAAAGACTTGTCAATCATGTGTTTTTGTAATGTTTTAAGTCTGTCACAGGTTAGAAAGCAACATTATAAACAAGGATGGTTTATGGGGGCTGTGTTGGATCTCAGGGCCCTGAACAACTCTTTATCTTCAAGTTCAAGATTAAGGGGCCTATTTATAATGGCCCGAATGGGACAAATACCCCTGTTTCCATGCTAACCTTCAGGCTCGTTGGAAAAAGGAGTCAAGAAGTAGCAGTCGGGTTGATTGACACCCCCTGTTAGCTTCACCAGAACTGCTTATGCAATGATAAATGCAGACAGCGTATGATATTGATGTTTGGCGAACATGATTGCTACAGCGGATCATGTCTGCCAGACAAATGATAAATCGACCTCTATGTCTTTTCTGCTTCTAATCAATCTAATAACACAGGATATATATCTTCTGTGACTAGATCTTATGAATGCTTATTTCACATCCCCATAGCAAATGCAGTTATTGGCTTCTCAGCAGCAAGTTAGCATTTCCAGTCTGCTGTCCTTCCATTTGGTATTTGTATAATTTACAAATTAGAGAGACTAGTATAACCCAACCCATATTTGGCAAAATCCTTGGCTACAGCAGTGTTTAGTACTGGCTAACTGGCGGCCTAACGGCTACATGCGGTCCTCTACACTAGGTTTTGCAGCTCCAGGGAAAAAACAGAAATAACAATGACCCACTGATAGCTCAGGGTGAGCTATATCAATATTGCAGGCCCACGCTAAGACTAGCTTGCAATCTGGTATTACAAGTCCACAGTAAAAAATAATTACCATGTTTATCATGGCCAAAATCTCTTTAGCGTACCATATACTTCCAATGTATAGAAAGGCCGTAATAAACATGTGTTAAACATGTGGTAGGCTTGAGCTCAAAAATTAGTGAGACTTTAGACCTAATGTAAAGTGTCAGGGCTAAAATAAAATTATAAAAAACATCTACATATATATTAAATATAAAGTATATGTTTGCTATTGAAATAAATGTATTAAAAAGTTTTTTAAAGGGATATGGTATATAACTGACTGTTTGACATATCTACTGTATGTAATTATATATAACTATATGTACACACACACACACATATATATATATATATATATATATATATACAGTATCTCACAAAAGTGAGTACACCCCCCTCACATTTTTGCAAATGTTTTATTATATCTTTTCATGTGACAACACTGAAGAAATTACACTTTGCTACAATCTAAAGTAGTGAGTGTACAGCCTGTATAACGGTGCAAATTTGCTGTCCCCTCAAAATAACTCAACACACAGCCATTAATGTCTAAATCATTGGCAACAAAAGTGAGTACACCCCTAAGTGGAAATGTCCAAATTGGGTCCAAAGTGTCAATATTTTGTGTGGCCACTATTATTTTCTAGCACTGCCTTAACCCTCTTGGGCATGGAGTTCACAGGTTGCCACTGGAGTCCTCTTCCACTCCTCCATGATGACATCACGGATATGGTGGATGTTAGAGACCTTGCGCTCCCCCCACCTTCCATTTGAGGATGCCACACAGATGCTCAATAGGGTTTAGGTCTGGAGACATGCTTGGCCAGTCCATCAGCTTTACCCTCAACTTCTTTAGCAAGGCAGTGGTCGTCTTGGAAGTGTGTTTGGGGTCGTTATGTTGGAATACTGCCCTGCGGCCCAGTCTCCGAAGGGAGGGGATCATGCTCTGCTTCAGTATGTCACAGTACATGTTGCCATTCATGGTTCCCTTAATGAACTGTAGCTCCCCAGTGCCGGCAGCACTCATGCAGGCCCAGACCATGACACTCCCACCACCATGCTTGACTGTAGGCACACTTGTCTTTGTACTCCTCACCAGGTTAACGCCACACACATTTGACACCATTTTAACCAAATAAGTTTATCTTGGTCTCATCGGACCACAGGACATGGTTCCAGCAATCCATGTCCTTAGTCTGCTTGTGTAGAGAAAACTGTTAGCAGACTTTCTTGTGCATCATCTTTTGAAGAGGCTTCCTTCTGGGACGACAGCCATGCAGACCAATTTGATGCAGTGTGCCGTGTATGGTCTGAGCACTAACAGGCTGACCCTCCACCCCTTCAACCTCTGCAGCAATGCTGGCAGAATGCTGGCAGCACTCATACGTCTATTTCCCAAAGACAACCTCTGGATATGACGCTGAGCACTTCTTTGGTCGACCATGGCGAGGCCTGTTTTGAGTGGAACCTGTCCTGTGAAACCGCTGTATGGTCTTGCCCACTGTGCTGCAGCTCAGTTTCAGGGTCTTGGCAATCTTATTATAGCCTAGGCCATCTTTATGTACAGCAACAATTATTTTTTTCAGATCTTCAGAGAGTTATTTGCCATGAGGTGCCATGTTGAACTTCCAGTGACCAGTATGAGTATTTATCTGGTTTTCTTGGGCAAGTCAGCTTTAGTAGCCTCTTCAGTGTTTAAGCTAGCCGTTCACCTATATTGGTATGATTTCCTTTTCTCTGTTTTGCCTTTTTCATAATTAAAGGGACATTAAACTGATGCAGTATAACTGTAAAAAGCTGACAGGAAAATATCTCCTGATATCTATGTAAAAAAAGGAAGATATTTACCTCACAATCTCCTCAGCTCAGCATAGTAAGGTCTGTGTATAAAGTTATACTCAGCTGCTGCCCAGCTGCAGGTAAAAAAAATTAAAAAAATGAAGAAATGAACAGCAGCCAATCAGCATCAGCAGTGCTGAGGTCATGAACTTGTTTACTGTGATCTCATGAGATTTCACTTAACTCTCATGAGATTTCATAGTAAACTTCCTTGAAGGGACAGTCTAGTCAAAATAAAACTTTCATAATTCAGATAGGGCATGAAATTTTAAACAACTTTCCATTTGATTTTATCATTAAATTTGCTCTGTTCCCTTGGTGGTATTTTTAAAAAGCTAAACCTAGCTAGGCTCAAACTGATTTCTAAACCGTTGAAAACCGCCTCTTAGCTCAGAGCATTTTGAGAGTTTTTCACAATTAGATAGTACTAGTTCATGTGTGTCATATAGATAACAATGTGCTTACTCCCGTGGAGTTATTTAGGAACCTGCACTGATTGGCTAAACTGCATGTCTGTCAAAAGCACTAAGATAAGGGGGCAGTCTGCAGAGGCTTAGGTACAAGAGAATCACAGAGGTAAAACATATATTAATATAACTGTGTTGGTTATGCAAAACTGGGGAATGGGTAATAAAGGGATTGTCTATCTTTTTAAATAATAAAAATTCTGGTGTAGACTGTCCCTTTAAACTGAATAGGGAAATAACATGAGTGTACACGAGGCTCACTCCCTTGCCTGTCCTGGGACAGACATACTGATTTGCTGCTTAAAGTCCTTTACAATGGGATGTGAATATTTAGGATTTATTTTGGTAAAATATCTTTCTTTTATACATAGAGATAGATGTTCAGGTGATATTTTCTAGTCAGCTTTTTACAGCTATGCTGCATCACTTTCAAGTGTTTCAACATTTGGGTATCATGGCCCTTTAACTGGGAAGGGAAGTATTTTCAACATATTTTTAAAGATAATTTATTTTGCCAAACACTGAGTAGGTTATCCTTCAAATAGATTCACTCATTTTAGCCAAAGAGACTTGGGCCTCTAGTTATGAAGCTCCGTACGTACCTGTCTTCGCCGGCCCCAATACGCTCGCCTAAGCTCGCCTCACATCGCCGCCGCAGACCTGAATACGCTCGCCAAAGTTATTAATAAATTTGTCAAAAAGCCGCGCACGAAGTACGGGGCGATGAGCAGCGGACTGTGATAGTTATCAATCTTCAATCTCGCTGCTCTTTGGCTTTTTTACAGCTTTATTGATACCCCTTTCACTAAGCACTCACACTATACTATACTGTTCTACCCCCTATACCGGCACCCCCGGAGCCCCCCACAACTAAATAAAGTTATTAACCCCTAAACCGCCTCTCCTAGACCCCGCCGCAACTATAATAAATATATTAGCCCCTAAACCGCCGCTCCCGGACCCCGCCGCAACTATAATAAATATGTTAACCCCTAAACCACCGCTCCTAGACCTGCCGCAACTATAATAAATATGTTAACCCCTAAACCGTCGCTCATGGACCCTGCCGCAACCATAAAAAATATGCTAACCCCTAAACCGCCGCTCCTAGACCCCGCCACAACTATAATAAATATGTTAACCCCTAAACCGCCACACCCGGACCCCGCCACCACCTACATAATACCTATTAACCCCTATCCTGCCCCCCCTATACCGCTGCCACCTATAATAAATTTATTAACCCCTATCCTGCCCCCCCTATACCGCCGCCACCTGTAATAAATTTATTAACCCCTATCCTGCCGCCCCCTACACCGCCGCCACTATAATAAAATTATTAACCCCTAAACCTAAGTCTAACACTAACCCTAATACCCCCCCTAACTTAAATATTAATTAAATAAATCTAAATAATATTACTCTTATTAACTAAATTAATCCTATTTAAAACTAAATACCTATAAAATAAACCCTAATATAGCTACATTATAACTAATAATTACATTGTAACTATTTTAGGATTTATTTTTATTTTACAGGCAACTTTGTATTTATTTTAACTAGGTACAATAGTTATTAAATAGTTATTAACTATTTAATAACTACCTAGCTAAAAGAAATACAAAATTACCTGTAAAATAAATCCTAACCTAAGTTAAAATTTAACCTAACACTACATTATCATTAAATGAATTAAATAAATTAGCTACCGGGGGGGCGTGACTAGCAGCCATAGAAGCTGGACATGTTTTCAGAGAGCTCCTGTGCAGTTAAAGGCTAACGAATAAAATACACCCTATTATCAAGAGACTTTCACTTGAAAATAACCCCAGAGACATTAGGAAGACCAAAGCCTGATTTGCTGGACCCGGCAAAACTTTTCTTCACATATCCGGAGGGATACACAGCTCGGTGAACACTGCCTACAACTTCAGCCGCCGGAGGGTCGGAGCTCCGCTCCGGCGACTGAACAAGTCCTATAAAGAAGATCCCGGAGGAGGTAGACATAAAGTGGCTTCCACAGCCGAAATCTCCAAAGAGAGGAGAACAGGATCGCCGAGAATAGAAAGCGTCTGCCATTACAGCCGGATAGGAAGCCACGCAATCAGCCGACAGGAGCCGACGCTGCAAGGAGGTAAAAGTCTCTCCCATAAGGACACACAAATAAGGCCGGTAGGCTGGGGACTTTAACTGATAAATAAACAGTTATAGACATTAAGCCCTGAGAGGGTTTGGGGGCCACTACGCACATAAAAAAATAAAAAGAGCTTGGCGGGAAAAGACGCCATATTGGGATCCCGAGCCCTCATCCCCACAGCTAACTAATAGTTACCAACACTGCAAGCTTGTGAAAAAAAACACAGCACAGAAACACTCAGCTGCACAAACAAATTACAAATGTAATCAAAATTATTTAAAGATTCACAGTTCCTTCTTCAATCGGTCCCTGTAAGAAACACCAATTAATCCTCCTGGGCCCCAAGAGGCTGCAATTTGGGAAGTGTCCCATGAGCTTTATTAGAGGGACTACAGTCTCAAGACAAAGGAACTGTCTCTTACTTCTCAGGAAGAATACGGAATACAGATCACATTATAGGTCACATACACCCTCCTCAGCTTTCATGATGGATGACCAGTAAACTGAGTGGTGTGACGGGTGGCGGGCTTCAAACTTTCTCTCTTCAAAAAATTAAAAAGGAGGGGAAAAAAATAAATAAAAAAATAAATAAAAAAAATAACATAAAACAGCACAATGCCATTTAGCTTAATATAGCCTTCACATCCCAGCCCCTGAGCCTACTACATAACTAAAGCCAACTGCTGTCACAATATTCTAATACTTTTAGGAGTATTCAACAAAGGGATCACAAGATGAAAAATAAAACGCAAACTGTCAAGGAATGCCTATCTAAATCCCAACTCAAACAAAAACAACTAGACAGGGGTTTGCCAGCACAGGTGAAAAATCAAGATACTAGCATGACGGAAATGAACACACCCCTTATAACAGATACCCAGAATAAAGAACTTTTGTCTCAGATCAAATCTCTATTCCAGGAAGAATTGAAATCTGCGTTATCAGACCTAAGACAAGACATCAAAGATATTGGCACTCGCACTGCAGAACTGGAGGAAAGAACTGATACAATTGCAGAAGAAATCCCATGCATACAAAAATGTCTGTCAGAGCATGAAGAATACATATATAAGCTCGAGGAGCAAATTGAGGATCTCGAAAACAGATCCCGCAGATCCAATTTGCGTATAAGAAACGTGCCAGAGTCAAACAAGAATCTGAAAGAAGCCATGTTAACCCTTTTTCACCAACTTGTTCCTGATATAGAACCTGACAAATTCTTGATGGATAGAGTGCATAGAGCCCTCACCAAACCCCAACAATCTTCCACAAGAGACATTGTCCTTAAACTCCACTATTTTCATATAAAAGAACTCATTCTCAAAGCTGCCAGACAACAACAAACAATTGACTTTGAGGGCCACACAATACAAATCTTTGCCGACATTGCTCCAATCACTCTGAGGAAGCCGCGAACAGCGGACTCGAACTTCTGGTATTGTTCACGAACCGGCGTTGAATTTAATAGGCAGGCGAACTTTAAAACCTACAAGGACTCTTTCTGGCCACAATAGTGATGGAAAAGTTGTTTCAAGGGGACTAGCACCTGGACTGTGACATGCTGGAGGGGGATCCCTGGCAAAACTCCCATGGAAAATTACATAGTTTATGCAGAGTCTGCTTTTAACCCATAAAGGGCCTAAATCACCTAACATTCCCAAATTGTTTGCAATAACGTGCTTTAAAACATCAGTTATGATGTCGTATCTATCAGGTAGTGTAAGGGTTACGGCCGCTTCACAGTGACAGAGTAAACTCCAAGTGTAACGCACCGCAATCAACCGCAAACAGTCCACTTGCACAACCACGAGATAGATAGATTTGATAGATAGATACATAGATTACATAGCTCAATCGATGCAATATAAATATGATCGATACACTGTACATAGATCAATAGATGCAATATGCATTTGATAGATACGAATTACATCGATCAATAGATGCAATATACATTTGATAGATACGAATGTTATCGAATCAAAGATGCAATATACATTTTATAGATACGAATGACATCAACCAAAATATGTAATACACATTTTATAGATACAAATTACATCGATTAATAGATGCAATCTACATTTGATAGTTCGATCGATTTGATAGATAAATAAATCGATTTGAAATATATATAATTTCCCTGACAGAGTATAACAATAAGACATGCGGTCTGTGACCCGTGGTGTGTTAAGTAGTACTATTCTTAGCAGTTTACTACAACCTGTTACTCCCCCTATCGGGGGAGGTCTATAGGGCCTTCATTTTTGGAACCGGGAGATGGAAGAAGATGATTGTTCTGTCCTCCTACTTCAAATTTGTCAAAAACACATGGCTGTCTCAAAACAGTCCGGACAGAAGATAGATCGATAGATAGGATAGATAGATATACATAGATTGATAGTTAGATAGAATCGATAGAAGAGAAATAGATAGATTTGTTAGATATATAATTACCCTGATAAAGTATAATAATTAAATATGCGGTCTTGGACCCATGGTAACTAGGTTGTGTTAAGTAGTACTATTCTTAGCACTTTCAGCCCTGTAACTCCCCCTATTAGTGGAGGTCTATATGGCGGTTATGATTACCCTGACAAAGTATAGCAACAAGACACGCGGTCTGGGACCCATGGTAATTTTGTTGTGTTAAGTAAAACTTTTCTGATCACTTTAATCCCTCTTACCCCCCCTTTTGTTGGAGTTCTATATGGCCTGCATGATTAGCCTGACAAAGTATAACAAGAAAACATCTGGTCTGGGACCCATGGTAACTAGGTTGTGTTTAAGTAGTACTATTCTTAGAACTGTAATCTCTGTTACTCCCCCTATCAAGGGCGGTCTATATGGCCTGCATGATTACCCTGACAAAGTATAACAACAAGACACACGGTGTTGGACCCATGGTAACTAGCTTGTGTTAATTAGTACTTTTCTTAGCACTTTAATCCCTGTTACCCCCCCTATCGGGGGAGGTCTATATGGCCTGCCTGATTACCCTGAAAAAATATAATAATAAGACATGCGGTCTGGGACCCATGTTAACTAGGTTGTGTTTTAAGTAGTACCATTCTTAGCACTTTAATCTCTGTAACTCCCCCTATTTGGGGAGGTCTATATGGATGACTACCCATACAAAATATAATAATAAGACATCTGCTCTGGGTCTTGGACCCATGGTAACTATGTTGTGTTAAGTAGTAATGTCCTTAGCATTTTAATAGCTGTTACTCACCCTATCGGTGGAGGTCTATATGGCCTGCATGATTACACCTTACAAAATATAATAACAAAACATGTGGTCTGGGACCTATGGTAACTAGGTTGTGTTAAGTATTACTCTTCTTAGCATTTCAATACCTGTTACTCACCCTATCGTGGGAGGTCTATACGGCCTGCATGATTACCCATACAAAATATAATAATAAGACATCTGCTCTGGGTCTGGGACCCATGGTAACTAGGTTGTGTTAAGTAGTACTGTTCTTATCATTTTAATACCTGTTACACCCTGTCGGGGGAGGTCTATATGGCCTGCATGATTACCCTGACAAAGTATAATAACAAGACATGCGGTCTGGGACCCATGGTAACTAGGTTGTGTTAAGTAGTACTCTTCTTAGCATTTTAATACGTGTTACTCACCCTATCGGGGGAGGTCTATATGGCCTGCATGATTAACCGAACAAAATATAATAATAAGACATATGCTCTGGGACCCATGGTAACTTTGTGTTAAGTAGTACTGTTCTTAGCATTTCAATACCTGTTACTCACCCTATTGGGGGAGGTCTAATATGGCCTGCATGATTACCCTTACAAAATATAATAACAAAACATATGCTCTGGGACCCATGGTAACTAGGTTGTGTTAAGTAGTACTTTTCTTAGCAGTTTAATACCTTTTACAACACCGAATGGTGGCAGGTCTATCTGGCCTTCATGATTAGCCGCACCCAAACCCAAAAAAAAAGCCAAGCGGTCTTGGACTAAGACCCATGGCTAACTCGGTTTTTTCAATTAGTACTATTCTTAGCACTTTCATCCCTGTTACTTCCAGGCCTCTCGGGGGTGGTCTACATGGCCATCATGATTAGCCAAACCAAATACTACAATCCAACCTTGGCTCAGTCTTCATAAGGCCCTTCATTGGCTGTATTTTGGTAGTACTGTTCTTATTAGTTTAATACCTGATACAACACCGAATGTTGGCAGCTCTATATGGCCTGCATGATTCGCCACACCCAAAGCCAAAAAAAAGCCAAGCGGTCTTGGACTAACACCCATGGCTAACTCGGTTGTTTCAAGTTGTACTATTCTTAGCACTTTCATCTCATCCCTGTTACTTCCAGGCCTCTCGGTGGTGGTCTACATGGCCATCATGATTAGCCTAACCAAATACTACAATACAGCCTTGGCTCAGTCTTCATAAGGCCCTTCATTGGCTGTATTTTGGTAGTACTGTTCTTATTAGTTTAATACCTGATACAACACCGAATGTTGGCAGCTCTATATGGCCTGCATGATTAGCCGCACCCAAAGCCAAAAAAAAGCCAAGCGGTCTTGGACTAACACCCATGGCTAACTTGGTTGTTTCAAGTTGTACTATTCTTAGCACTTTCATCTCATCCCTGTTACTTCCAGGCCTCTCGGGGGTGGTCTACATGGCCATCATGATTAGCCGAACAAAATCATACAACCCAACCTTGGCTCAGTCTTGATAGGCCCTTCATTGGCTGTATTTTGGTAGTACTGTTCTTATTAGTTTAATACCTGATATAACACCAAATGGTGGCAGCTCTATATGGCCTGCATGATTCGCCGCACCCAAAGCCAAAAAAAAGCCAAGCGGTCTTGGACTAACACCCATGGCTAACTCGGTTGTTTCAAGTTGTCATATTCTTAGCACTTTCATCTCATCCCTGTTACTTCCAGGCCTCTCGGTGGTGGTCTACATGGCCATCATGATTAGCCTAACCAAATACTACAATCCAACCTTGGCTCAGTCTTCATAAGGCCCTTCATTGGCTGTATTTTGGTAGTACTATTCTTATTAGTTTAATACATGATACAACACTGAATGTTGGCAGCTCTATATGGCCTGCATGATTAGCCGCACCCAAAGCCAAAAAAAAAGCCAAGCGGTCTTGGACTAACACCCATGGCTAACTCGGTTGTTTCAAGCTGTACTATTCTTAGCACTTTCATCTCATCCCTGTTACTTCCAGGCCTCTCGGTGGTGGTCTACATGGCCATCATGATTATCCTAACAAAGTACAACAATAAAACCTTGGCTCTTGAAAGGCTTTATTTTGGTAGTACTGTTCTTATTAGTTTAATACCTGATACAACACTGAATAGTGGCTAGCTGGGCCTGGCACACAGGCTGGCAGGCAGGAGGAAAGTGCAATTCAATGGAACAAGCCAAATGATGATTCACAATCGAACAATGTTTAATTTTAAATATTAACAATACTGTTACAATAACTATGATTGGTGGCACTAATTGGCTTGTTTGGGCCTGACACACAGGATGGCAGGCAGGAGGAAACTGCAATTCAATGGCACTAGGAGACTGAATATTTGCAGTCAAAAAATGTATGATTTTAAATTTTTTATATACTGTTACAAGAAATATGATTGTTGGCACTAATTGGCTAGTTGGGCCTGGCACACAGGCTGGCAGGCAGGAGGAAAGTGCAATTCAATGGCACGAGCAAACTGATGAATCACAAGCGAACAATTTGTAATTTTAAAGATTAACAATACTGTTACAACAACTATGATTGGTGGCACTGATTGGCTAGTTGGGCCTGGCACACAGGCTGGCAGGCACGAGGGAACTGCAATTCAATGGCACTACTAGACTGCAGATTCACAGTCAAAAAAGTGATGATTCACAATGTTTTCAATACTGTTACAACAACTATGATTGGTGGCACTAATTGGCTAGTTGGGCCTGGCACACAGGCTGGCAGATATGAGTCGTGGCTGGTAGGTAGGGCAGAAATTTAACACTGTATGCTGTGTAAGTGAGAAAAACACAGGCCTGGTAGAAAATTAAGTTAGATTACACTAGCAAAATAATTTAAAATTTTATATTTTAATATTAAAATAATGTTAAGAAGTGCACTGCACATATGAGTGGTTGCACTGGCTGGCTGCTCCGTAGGGCAGCAATTAACAACAGTATGCTGTGTAAGTCAGATAGACAGTTAGACACAGGCCTGATAGAAAATAAAATTAGTTTACACTAGCATAATGATTTAAAGATTTTTTGGGGGAATTTAAAGAAAAAGGTTAAGCACATATGAGTCGTGGCTGATAGCCTTGGAAGGGCAGCTATTAAAAACAGTAGGCTCTGTAAGTCAGATACACACACGCCTGATAGAAAATACTATTAGATTACACTAGAAAAATTATTACAAATTTTTTTTGGGGGGGGAATTAAAAAAAGGTTAAACACATATGAGTCGTGGCTCATAGACTAGGGAGGGCAGCAAGTAAACAAAGTATGCTCTGTATGTCAGCAAAACACACAGACCTGATAGAAAATGATATTAGATTACACTAACAAAAAAATTTAAACGTTTTTTTTTTTAATTTAAAATAAGGTGAAGCAGATATGAGTGGTGGCTGCCTGGCACAGAGCAATTAACCAAAAGACTGAAAAAAACTGAAGTATATTAATGCTGTGTGAGCCTGACAGACACAGGCCTGATAGAAAATGTAATTAGATTACACTAGCAAAATGATTTAAATTTTTTTTTTTAAATTTAAAATAATGTTATAAACGGATATTAACACTGGTGGCTGGCACAGAGCAATGAACCAGAGTATATGCTGTGTGACACAGGCCTGATAGAAAATTAAAATAAATTACACTAGCAAAATAATTTCAAATTTTTGTTGGTTAAATTTAAACTAATGTTGTTAGGCAGATATCAGTGGTGGCAGTAATCACAGCATATGCTGTGCTGTGAGCCTTACACACAGGCTGAAAGCCAGGCAAATGCTAATAAAAATACAAAGAAAAAAAAAAAACAGCTCGAATTATAGCCCTAAAAAGGTCTTTTTGGGGTGCTGTCCTTGCAGCAGAGATGAGATGAGTCCTTCTGGACTGTAGTGGACACTAAATACACTAGCCTAGCTATCTATTTCCCTATAATGTCAGCAGCACAAAAACAACACATCCTCTCACTAAGAAAGCAAGGTCGTTATGAGTCTAAAATGGCTGCTTCCAAGGAGCTGGGAGGGTCTGTGAGGGAGTGTCTGATGTTGATTGGCTCTAATGTGACACATAGGGGGCGGATCGAACATTGCATGTGTTCGCCCACAGCCGCGAACATACTATGTTCGCCGTGAACCGTTCGCGGGCGAACAGTTCGGGACATCACTAATCTCAGACCCATCACAATGGCCCTCACAAAAGCTCAGATAAAATACAGATGGAACTTTCCTTTCAAAATTGGTCTTCACCCACATAAATGTAACCTACTACTGCTCAACACTGGCTGAAGGAACCACCATCCTACAACAACTTGAAATTCCTTTCAACCCTCCTAACACTCCAACTAGTTCAAATTTCTCAGAAAAAATCTATCCAGAGAGAGTGGACACAAGTGGACCAGGCTAAAAAACAAAGAAAATCAAAGATTAACTCGCATAACTCTAGAGAACCGGGACCCTCACGGGAGGAAGAGTTATTTCCAACTTGACAAACAATATGAACTAGATGTATTTCCTGACTAAAAGGCTTTGGTTTAAATATATAGCGGCCTGATGATTCTAAGCTCAACAATAGTGTAACTATATACTGTGATTCACAGTTATGTGCAGATTGTTGTAATTTGTCATTTAGCACTTAATAACTTTTATAAACATACAAGTTGAGCCGCTTTTTCCCCTCGCTCGGGGGCTGTTACTGTTACTGTTACTGCTGTTACTATTGTTATTATTACTGTTAATGTTGTTATGTCATTAGCACCCTCCCCACCACCACCACCACCCCCTCCCCTCCAACTGCGCCTTCTTCATCATTATTTGTCAGTCATCATTGTAGTTTAAACGTGCAATATTGACAACGACACCTTATGGTTCCCCACAATCTCTCCAACCCCATCCCAACCCCTTACTAGTCAATTGCCTAGAAATGGCACACAGTTGAGAAAAGCATATACAAGTTTTAATGGCGTCCGCCACCCCCCACGTAATTCTTTATTTTTCCCTGGCTAGGGATATTGTTACTATGTTGAAAGTTTTTCTGCTCATTATTATTCATGCATACTTAATTCAGGCAAGTTGTCAACTTGAAATGCTTTACACACAAAGATTACAATGCATAATACAAATTGTTTTATGTCATATAGATGCTGCTTGCGGTTTCCTAATATCATCGCCATTGATGTCCTTCATTTGTTGCTGTTGTTCCCTGGTGTCTCTCTCACATAAGGTAGGTCCCGGCTCTCACCCGCAGAATTATAGAATCTATATCCTCACATATAGGGTTTCTTTCATGACAAGCTATCAGTAGCACTCCAAAATTCATGAAAATAGTATATTACATAGCCATACACTTGACAAAGAATTCCTTAAACCCTTTAAATGTCTATAAAAATAATTTCACATAACGTCTGAGGCCTTAATTCAGATATCAAGTGGATAAAGGCAATCACCACCTACAAATCATTACAGGCCCAAATAGTCATGCTACAGGAGACACACTTCACTAAAAATCTCACACCACAATATTGGGACAAAGTGTATTCAACACAATATCATGCGATTAGTGGGGGGAAAAAATGTGGGGTCACAGTACTTTTACACTCCTCCCTAAATTTTAAAGAAGAGAAAATAATAAGAGACAAAGAAGGCAGATTTTTACTAATAAGAGGCTTAATCCAAAACACATCAATACTATTGGTTAATGTTTACGCCCCTAATGATCATCAAGCACTTTTCATAACAAAATTAAGCAAACTACTGACACAATGGAAAAGATACAAAATCATTGTGGGGGGTGACTTTAACCTTACGCTTGACCAGAAACTAGACAGAACGACAGTGGAGACTGCACAACCTAGATCCTCTGGAACCCCTTCGAATATCTTAAAAGACTTCTCACTAGATCACAATCTGGTTGATAGCTGGAGAGCCTTAAATGGGAAGGATAGGGACTACACTTATTTTTCCCCAATGTATCACACTCAATCCAGGCTGGATTATATTTTTATGAGTCAAATTATGATTCCCCTTCTAACCACTGCAAGAATCTTAAATTGCCCTTGGTCGGATCACTCTATGGTAGAAGCAACCATATCTGGAGTTTTAAATCCGAACAGAACTAAATCGTGGTCCCTCAATGCTGGTTTGTTACAAGACCCCGTGATACTACAAAACCTTAATAGACAAATAGCAGAATTCCTTAGAATTAATACAGATAGCACACCTAACTCACTTCACGTCTGGGGAGCACTAAAAGCCTACATAAGAGAGATCCTGATGGCAGAATCAGGTAAACGCAATGAACAGCAGAAAGCTAGACTGTCACAACTACAACACGAAGCCAGCGAACTGCGCTCTCTTGCCGGGGCGAATACTAGCAGAAAGCACAGGACAAGACTAAGATGCATAAATGATGAGATAGATAAAATATTAAACAAAGATGCAGCCAGATCTATAAAACAGATATACACACACTACTATATATATGGGAACAAACCTGACAAAATGTTAGCCAATAAACTCAAAGAAATCACTAGGAACACCACAGTCCCACAACTTCAACTCCCTGACAATAAGAGCACCATTGACCCCCTCCAAATTGCCAGTATATTTGCTGACTTTTATCACAATCTCTACAATCTTTCCCCACACATAACAGGTGGGGACAAATCCGAAGATTTGGATACATTTTTAGGTCCCAACACATTACCAACAATCTCAGAGGAAGAACGTAGCAACTTGAACGCCCCCATATCCCAAGATGAGATAAAATGGGCCATAAAAACCATAAAGAGCACCAAAACACTGGGTCCAGATGGATACTCTGGTGTTTTTTATAAAACACTACAAGAGGTGGTGGTACCCCAGCTCTCCCTAGTGTTTAATGCGATCATGCAAGGTAAAGAAATCCCTAAAGAAATGCTCATGGCCAGAATCGCAATAATCCCAAAACCGGGGAAAAATCATCAGCACTGTAAAAATTATAGGCCCATATCGCTGATTAACCAAGATGTAAAAAGCTTTACAAAAATCCTGGCAAACAGACTTAACCCCATTCTCAAAAATGTAATCCATCCAGACCAAGTGGGGTTTATCAAAAATAGAGAACAACACACGTAAGATTATTGACCTGATTAACGTGGCCACGACTGAAAAAAAAGCCTTCTCTGTTCCTCACTTTGGACGCAGAGAAGGCGTTTGATAGAATCAATTGGGATTACATGTTTGTTGTACTAACAAAAATAGGTATCACTGGAGCCTTCTCAGACGCCCTCTCATCCCTCTACTCGCACCCCACAGCCTTTGTTAAACTTTCAGGATACCAATCCAAACTAATACAAATTAAGAATGGGACACGACAGGGCTGCCCTTTGTCCCCCCTCTTATTCGCGCTATGCATTGAGCCACTAGCTATTCAAATTAGAAATGACCCTGACATATCTGGACTTAGAATAGGAACCAAAGAATACAAAATATCGTTATTCGCGGACGATATAATATTATCTTTAACCAGACCACTTCTAGCTCTACCCCCATTATATGCTTTAATACAGCAATATGGAACACTATCCGGATATAAAATAAAGATAAATGCGAAGCGCTTAGCATCAATCTACCCCTACACACAAAAAAATTACTAGAACTTAATTTCTCTTTTAAATGGGCTCAAAAAAAGTTAAAATATCTAGGGATAAACCTTCCAACCAATATTTTCGCCTTATATCAAGCAAATTACCATCCCATGTTCACACACATTAGGAACTTATTTACCAAATGGCTAAAGCTTAAGATATCCTTCTATAGTAGGATTGTCTCCACCAAAATGACTCTTCTGCCAAAACTACTTTATTTATTCCAATCTTTACCGATGTCTATCCCAATTACTGAGCTTAATGCTCTTCAGAGAGACATCTTGCGGTTTATCTGGCAAGGAAAACCTGCTAGAATTAACAAAAAAATTATGAGTACACACAGAAGAGATGGAGGGATACGCCTTACACACCTGATTTCTTACTATTATTCGGCCCGAATGGCCCAGACGACACACTGGTTCAATGGGACACACCAACCCCTTTGGGCACAGATTGAATCGGAGATCGCTAACACAGACCAGATTTCCAGATTATTGTGGACCCCAAAAAAATATACTCAACCAGGTATATAAAAATTTGTAGCGATTTCACACACCATATCCTTATGGAATAAATTGATCAATAAATATCCTCTAATCTAAGATAAATGTAAACTAACACCTTTAGTGCTACCACAGACCTCAATAGACTTAAATGTACAACAGAAATGGGCAAACAAAGGACTGTATAGAATTGCTGATGTTTATATAAATAACAGTTTCCTCTCATTCGAGCAATACAGAGACATTGACCCCAATGACAGAAATATATGGTTTCACTATTTACAACTAAAATCTAGAGCTCAAGAGGTAACAGGTTCTTCCAGAACATCACCAATCACTACATTTGAGACCTTATGCCTAACTAAAGACCCAATCTCTTTGTTGTACCCTATATTTAACAATCACTTTAGAGAGACTAAATCACCAACTATCCTGAAATGGGAACAAGACCTGAATAGGACCTGGCCTATTAAGACGTGGAACTCTAACTTAGCCAAGGGCCTTTCCTTTTCACATAATGCCATACTGAAAGAGAACTATCTCAAAGTAGTCTTGAGAACTCACCTCCAAAAGCTTGTTACAGAGGATGTAACAGCAGAGGAACATACATGCATATGTGGTGGCAGTGCGATAAAATCAAAGAGATTTGGGAGCAGACCTCAGGTCTTCTCAGTGCAATCTTCCAGAAACAAATAGCTTTATCCCCCGAACAAGCACCGCTGCACTTCCCAATCCCTACCATCTTAAAACAACACCAGAAACTTGTTATGATAATATGTACAGTTGTTAGGATTAGCTTGGCGCAATATTGGAAATCCACATCCCCTAGTTTCGCAACCATTGAAAAGAAGTTAACATATCATTATGAAATGGCTAGCTTAGCAGCAGAAACCTTAAATACTAGGGACGAGTTTGTCGCACAGTGGGAACCTTTCATTATGTACTATGAGGATAGATCACGAAGAGGTCTCGAAACCCCACAATAGAAACAAGGCAAATGTTGGGTAACTTAGCAGAGAGCCAGGGACTACTACCTACTACCCACTACCTATTAACTAATACCTATCAGTGTTCATTTGCTACACATAACTATTATTGATAACGTAATGTTTTTCCTTTACCATGACTGGTGATCATACCTTCAAGATGCGATATTTATATGGATGGCAACGAGAGAGCCGGGGACATTAGAGTAATAACAACTCTGCTACAGAGTTGTTAGGGTTCACACTAACTGGATATAAATGGAAACTAGTTGACAAATATGATAACTTGATTATGTTTGCCTGTATTTTGTAGTGTATTTATTTTATATAAACTCAATAAAAACTCTTTCAAAATAAATAAATTAGCTACCAATACCTACAATTAAATACAATTAAATAAACTAAACTAAATTACAAAAAAAACAAAACACTAAATTACAGAAAATAAAAAAATATTACAAGAATTTTAAACTAATTACACCTAATCTAAGCCCCTTAATAAAATAATAATAAAAAAAATAATAAAAGTCCTACCCTATTCTACATTACAAGGTAATCAGCTCTTTTACCAGCCCTTAAAAGGGCTTTTTGCGGGGCATGTCCCAAAGTAATCAGCTCTTTTGCCTGTAAAAAAAAATACAACCCCCCAACATTAAAACCCACCACCCACATACCCCTACTCTAACCCACCCAATCGCCCCATAAAAAAACCTAACACTAACCCCCTGAAGATCTCCCTACCTTGAGTCGTCTTCACCCAGCAGGGCCGAAGTCTTCATCCGATGGGGCAGAAGAGGACAGGTAGGAAAAATCTGATTGGCTGATGCTATCAGCCAATCAGATTGAAGTTTAATCCGATTGGCTCATTGGATCAGCCAATCGGATCGAACTTCAATTTTTCCTACCTTAATTTCTGATTGGCTGGTAGTCGTCGTGCAAGAAGGATGTTCCGCGCCGGAGGTCTTGAAGATGGAGCCGCTCCTCGTCGGATGGATGAAGATAGAAGATTTCTGTCGGTCTGAATGTCCTCTTCTGCCCCATCGGATGAAGACTTCGGCCCGGCTGGGTGAAGACGACTCAAGGTAGGGAGATCTTCAGGGGGGTAGTGTTAGGTTTATTTAAGGGGGGTTTGGGTGGGTTACAGTAGAGGTTTGTGGGTGGTGGGTTTTAATGTTGGGGGGGTTGTATTTTTTTTACAGGCAAAAGAGCTGATTACTTTGGGGCATGCCCTGCAAAAACCCTTTTAAGGACTGGTAAAAGAGCTGATTACTTTGTAATGTAGAATAGGTAGTGATGTTGCGAACCTTAAAAGTTCGGTTCACGAACGGCGGACTCGAACTTCCGCTACTGTTCGCGAACCGGCGAAGCGCGCGAACCGCCATTGACTTCAATAGGCAGGCGAACTTTAAAACCCACAAGGACTCTTTCTGGCCACAATAGTGATGGAAAAGTTGTTTCAAGGGGACTAACACCTGGACTGTGGCATGCCGGAGGGGGATCCATGGCAAAACTCCCACGGAAAATTACTAGTTGATGCAGAGTCTGGTTTTAACCCATAAAGGGCCTTAATCACCTAAGATTCCTAAAAATTTTTTGAATAACGTGCTTTAAAACATCAGGTATGATGTTGTATCTATCAGGTAGTGTAAGGGTTAAGCCCGCTTCACAGTGACAGGCCAAACTCCCCGTGTAACGCACCGCAAACAACTGCAAACAGTCCATTTGCACAACCACGAGATAGATAGATTTGATAGATAGATAGATAGATAGATAGATAGATACATAGATTACATAGATCAATAGATGCAATATACATATGATAGATACAAATTACATAGATGAATAGATGCAATATACATTTGATAGATACGAATTACATAGATCAATCGATACAATATACATTTGATAGATACGAATTACATAGATCAAAAGATGCAATATACATTTGATAGATACGAATTACATAGATCAATAGATGCAATTTATATTTGATAGATACGATTGATAGTTAGATAGATTTGATAGATAAATAGATAGATTTGATAGATATATAATTTCCCTGACAGAGTATAACAATAAGACATGCGGTCTGGGACCCGTGGTGTGTTAAGTAGTACTATTCTTAGAAGTTTACTACCTGTTTTTGGAACAGGGAGATGGAAGAAAATGATTGGTCTGTCCTCCTACTTCAAATTTGGCCTAAACACAAATGGCTGTCTCAAATCTGTCCGGCCACGAGATAGATAGATTTGATAGATAGCTATACATAGATTGATAGTTAGATAGAATCGATAGAAGATAAATAGATCGATTTGATAGATATATAATTACCCTGACAAAGTATAATAATAAAACATGCGGTCTGGGACCCATGGTAACTAGGTTGTGTTAAGTAGTACTATTCTTAGCACTTTAATACCTGTTACTCCCCCTATCAGGGGAGGTCTATATGGCCTGCATAATTACCCTGACAAAGTATAACAACAAAACATGTGGTCAGGGACCCATGGTAACTAGGTTGTGTTAAGTAGTACTATTCCTAGCACTTTAATCCCTGTAACTCAGAACACAGAACAGTCTCAGAACACAGAAAAAATCACAGACCTTCTCACTTAACTCCTGAAATTGCCACATAACTTTCTACAGTCTCAGAACACAGAAAAAATCACAGACCTTCTCACTTAACTCCTGAAATTGCCACATAACTTTCTACAGTCTCAGAACACAGAAAATATCACAGACCTTCTCACTTAACTCCTGAAATTGCCACATAACTTTCTACAGTCTCAGAACACAGAAAATATCACAGACCTTCTCACTTAACTCCTGAAATTGCCACATAACTTTCTACAGTCTCAGAACACAGAAAAAATCACAGACCTTCTCACTTAACTCCTGAAATTGCCACATAACTTTCTACAGGTAGCCTTCTGGGAAACAGCTTCATTATATTTTACCTGCTAAGTTGTTTATTGTATGTGTTTGTATATTTAGTGATTATTCCTTTTGTTTTGTTTTTACTTTAAATGTATATATTACAGGCTGTGCTAGTCATAATTTGCGTAGTTTAAGCTGCTGTTGTACATTTATCTGTCTATTTGTCTTAATGGTTTTATTTCACCCTTATATGTCTGTCTTATCTCTGTAATATTTTGTTTTTTTATGTGTTTTTTGGTTTCTGCATGACTGACCCTTAGCTTAAAATGTCCACAAATGTACCCTCCCACTCATTTTAACACACTTTCTCTGGACCATCATTAACCAATTTATCTCTCTCCCTTTACACAGTCTCAGAACACAGAAAAAATCACAGACCTTCTCACTTAACTCCTGAAATTGCCACATAAATTTCTACAGGTAGCCTTCTGGGAAACAGCTTCATTATATTTTACCTGCTAAGTTGTTTATTGTATGTGTTTGTATATTTAGTGATAATTCCTTTTGTTTTGTTTTTACTATAAATGTATATATTACAGGCTGTGCTAGTCATAATTTGCATAGTTTAAGCTGCTGTTGTACATTTATCTGTCTATTTGTCTTAATGGTTTTATTTCACCCTTATATGTCTGTCTTATCTCTGTAATATTTTGTTTTTTGATGTGTTTTTTGGTTTCTGCATGAATGACCCTTAGCTTAAAATGTCCACAAATGTACCCTCCCACTCATTTTAACACACTTTCTCTGGACCATCATTAACCAATTTATCTCTCTCCCTTTACACAGTCTCAGAACACAGAAAAAATCACAGACCTTCTCACTTAACTCCTGAAATTGCCACATAACTTTCTACAGGTAGCCTTCTGGGAAACAGATCTTTCGACTCAGATCTTTCCTTCACTCCTCACATTCAGTCATTGGCTAAAGCCTGCCGCTTTCACCTTAAAAACATCTCTAAAATTAGACACTTCCTTACACAAGACACAACTAAGATTTTAATCCACTCTCTCATTCTTTCCCGCCTTGATTACTTCAACTCTGTCCTCTCTGGTCTCCCCACCTGCCGCCTAGCTCCTTTACAATCCATAATGAATGCCTCTGCCAGTCTCATCTTCCTTACACGTCGCTCTTCATCTGCTGCGCCTCTCTGCCAATCCCTTCACTGGCTTCCTCTTGCCTCTAGGATCAAACACAAAACTCTCACTCTGACATACAAAGCCCTCAACTGCACTGCTCCCCCCTACATCTCAGACCTTGTCTCCAGATACTATCCCTCCCGTCCCCTTCACTCTGCTCATGACCTCCTACTCTCCTCCTCTCTTGTCACCTCATCACACTCCCGTTTACAGGACTTCTCCAGACTGGCTCCCATCTTGTGGAACTCATTGCCTCGCTCCATAAGACTCTCTTCTAGTTTTAAAAGCTTCAACTGCTCACTAAAGACTCTACTGTTCAGGGATGAATACAACCTACACTAACCTTTCCTAATACCAGTTCCTCTCATCCACTGCAATCCCCTGAACCCTCTTAGCATGTAAGCCTAATAGTCCAGCTGTTTGTGGATCACCTTCTTAAGAGCTGACTACAGCAGTGCAACTCTTGGCAGGGCCCTCTACCATATAATTGTTTTGTTGTACTCCCCCTTTGTTTATAACGCTGCGGAATCTGTTGGCGCTCTACAAATAAACGATAATAATAATAATAATAATAATAATAATCACTCCCCCTATCGGGGGAGGTCTATATGGCCTGCATGATTACCCTGACCAAGTATAACAACAAGACATGCGGTCTGGGACCCATGGTAACTATGTTGTGTTAAGTAGTACTGTTCTTAGCACTTTAATACCTGTTACTCCCCCTATCTGGGTAGGTCTATATGGCCTGCATGATTACCCTGACAAAGTATAACAACAAGACATGGGGTCTGGCACCCATGGTAACTAGGTTGTGTTAAGTAGTACTGTTCTTAGCAGTTTAATACCTGTTACTCCCCATATCGGGGGATGTCTATATGGCCTGCATGATTAACCTGACAAAGTATAACAAGACATGCGGTCTGGGACCCATGGTAACTAGGTTGTGCTAAGTAGTACTATTCTTAGCACTTTAAAACCTGTTACTCCCCCTATCGGGGGAGGTCTATATGGCCTGCATAATTACCCTGACAAAGTATAACAACAAAACATGCGGTCTGGGACCCATGGTAACTCGGTTGTGTTAAGCAGTACTGTTCTTAGCACTTTAATCCCTGTAACTTCCACTATCGGGGGAGGTCTATATAGCCTGCCTGATTACCCTGACAAAGTATAACAACAAGACATGCGGTCTGGGACCCATGGTAAATAGGTTGTGTTAAGTAGTACTGTTCTTAGCACTTTAATACCTGTTACTCCCCCTATCTGGGTAGGTCTATATGGCCTGCATGATTACCCTGACAAAGTATAACAACAAGACATGCGGTCTGGCACCCATGGTAACTAGGTTGTGTTAAGTAGTACTGTTCTTAGCAGTTTAATACCTGTTACTCCCCATATAGGGGGAATGACTATATGGCCTGCATGATTACCCTGACAAAGTATAACAACAAGACATGCGGTCTGGGACCCATGGTAACTAGGTTGTGTTAAGTAGTACTATTCTTAGCACTTTAATCCCTGTAACTCCCCCTATCGGTGGAGGTCTATATGGCCTGCATGATTACCCTGACAAAGTATAACAACAAAACATGTGGTCTGGGACCCATGGTAACTAGGTTGTGTTAAGTAGTACTATTCTTAGCACTTTAATACCTATTACTCCCCCTATCGGGGGAGGTCTATATGGCCTGCATGATTACCCTGGCAAAGTATAACAACAAAACATGAGGTCTGGGACCCATGGTAACTAGGTTGTGTTAAGTAGTACGGTTCTTAGCACTTTAATCCCTGTAACTCCCCCTATCGGGGGAGGTCTATATTGCCTGCATGATTACCCTAACAAAGTATAACAACAAGACATGCAATCTGGGACCCATGGTAACTAGGTCGTGTTAAGTAGTACTATTCTTAGCACTTTAATACCTGTTACTCCCCCTATCGGGGGAGGTCTATATGGCCTGCATGATTACCCTGACAAAGTATATCAACAAAACATGTGGTCTGGGACCCATGGTAACTAGGTTGTGTTAAGTAGTACTGTTCTTAGCACTTTAATCCCTGTAACTCCCCCTATCGGGGGAGGTCTATATGGCCTGCATGATTACCCTGACAAAGTATAACAACAAGACATGCCGTCTGGGACCCATGGTAACTAGGTTGTGTTAAGTAGTACTGTTCTTAGCAGTTTAATACTTGTTATTCCCCATATCGGGGGAGGTCTATATGGCCTGCATGATTACCCTGACAAAGTATAACAACAAGACATGCGGTCTGAGACCCATGGTAACTAGGCTGTGTTAAGTAGTACTATTCTTAGCACTTTAATACCTGTTACTCCCCCTATCAGGGGAGGTCTATATGGCCTGCATGATTACCCTGACAAAGTATAACAACAAGACATGCCGTCTGGGACCCATGGTAACTAGGCTGTGTTAAGTAGTACTATTCTTAGCACTTTAATACCTGTTACTCCCCCTATCAGGGGAGGTCTATATGGCCTGCATGATTACCCTGACAAAGTATAACAACAAAACATGCGATCTGGGACCCATGGTAACTAGGTTGTGTTAAGTAGTACTATTCTTAGCACTTTAATCCCTGTAACTCCCCCTATTGAGGGAGGTCTATATGGCCTGCATGATTACCCTGACAAAGTATAACAACAAGACATGCGGTCTGGGACCCATGGTAACTAGGTTGTGTTAAGTAGTACTGTTCTTAGCAGTTTAATACCTGTTACTCCCCCTATCGGGGGAGGTCTATATGGCCTGCATGATTACCCTGACAAAGTATAACAACAAGACATGGGATCTGGGACCCATGGTAACTAGGTTGCGTTAAGTAGTACTATTCTTAGCACTGTAATCCCTATAACTCCCCCTATCGTGGGAGGTCTATATGGCCTGCATAATTACCCTGACAAAGTATAACAACAAAACATGTGGTCTTGGACCCATGGTAACTAGGTTGTGTTAAGTAGTACTGTTCTTAGCACTTTAATACCTGTTACTCCCCCTATCTGGGTAGGTCTATATGGCCTGCATGATTACCCTAACAAAGTATAACAACAAGACATGGGGTCTGGCACCCATGGTAACTAGGTTGTGTTAAGTAGTACTGTTCTTAGCAGTTTAATACCTGTTACTCCCCATATCGGGGGATGTCTATATGGCCTGCATGATTAACCTGACAAAGTATAACAAAACATGCGGTCTGGGACCCATGGTAACTAGGTTGTGCTAAGTAGTACTATTCTTAGCACTTTAAAACCTGTTACTCCCCCTATCGGGGGAGGTCTATATGGCCTGCATAATTACCCTGACAAAGTATAACAACAAAACATGCGGCTGGGACCCATGGTAACTCGGTTGTGTTAAGCAGTACTGTTCTTAGCACTTTAATCCCTGTAACTTCCACTATCGGGGGAGGTCTATATAGCCTGCCTGATTACCCTGACAAAGTATAACAACAAGACATGCGGTCTGGGACCCATGGTAAATAGGTTGTGTTAAGTAGTACTGTTCTTAGCACTTTAATACCTGTTACTCCCCCTATCTGGGTAGGTCTATATGGCCTGCATGATTACCCTGACAAAGTATAACAACAAGACATGCGGTCTGGCACCCATGGTAACTAGGTTGTGTTAAGTAGTACTGTTCTTAGCAGTTTAATACCTGTTACTCCCCATATAGGGGGAATGACTATATGGCCTGCATGATTACCCTGACAAAGTATAACAACAAGACATGCGGTCTGGGACCCATGGTAACTAGGTTGTGTTAAGTAGTACTATTCTTAGCACTTTAATCCCTGTAACTCCCCCTATCGGTGGAGGTCTATATGGCCTGCATGATTACCCTGACAAAGTATAACAACAAAACATGTGGTCTGGGACCCATGGTAACTAGGTTGTGTTAAGTAGTACTATTCTTAGCACTTTAATACCTGTTACTCCCCCTATCGGGGGAGGTCTATATGGCCTGCATGATTACCCTGGCAAAGTATAACAACAAAACATGCGGTCTGGGACCCATGGTAACTAGGTTGTGTTAAGTAGTACGGTTCTTAGCACTTTAATCCCTGTAACTCCCCCTATCGGGGGAGGTCTATATTGCCTGCATGATTACCCTAACAAAGTATAACAACAAGACATGCAATCTGGGACCCATGGTAACTAGGTCGTGTTAAGTAGTACTATTCTTAGCACTTTAATACCTGTTACTCCCCCTATCGGGGGAGGTCTATATGGCCTGCATGATTACCCTGACAAAGTATATCAACAAAACATGTGGTCTGGGACCCATGGTAACTAGGTTGTGTTAAGTAGTACTGTTCTTAGCACTTTAATCCCTGTAACTCCCCCTATCGGGGGAGGTCTATATGGCCTGCATGATTACCCTGACAAAGTATAACAACAAGACATGCCGTCTGGGACCCATGGTAACTAGGTTGTGTTAAGTAGTACTGTTCTTAGCAGTTTAATACTTGTTATTCCCCATATCGGGGGAGGTCTATATGGCCTGCATGATTACCCTGACAAAGTATAACAACAAGACATGCGGTCTGGGACCCATGGTAACTAGGTTGTGTTAAGTAGTACTGTTCTTAGCACTTTAATCCCTTTAACTCCCCCTATCGGGGGAGGTCTATATGGCCTGCATGATTACCCTGACAAAGTATAACAACAAGACATGCGGTCTGAGACCCATGGTAACTAGGCTGTGTTAAGTAGTACTATTCTTAGCACTTTAATACCTGTTACTCCCCCTATCAGGGGAGGTCTATATGGCCTGCATGATTACCCTGACAAAGTATAACAACAAAACATGCGATCTGGGACCCATGGTAACTAGGTTGTGTTAAGTAGTACTATTCTTAGCACTTTAATCCCTGTAACTCCCCCTATTGGGGGAGGTCTATATGGCCTGCATGATTACCCTGACAAAGTATAACAACAAGACATGCGGTCTGGGACCCATGGTAACTAGGTTGTGTTAAGTAGTACTGTTCTTAGCAGTTTAATACCTGTTACTCCCCCTATCGGGGGAGGTCTATATGGCCTGCATGATTACCCTGACAAAGTATAACAACAAGACATGCGATCTGGGACCCATGGTAACTAGGTTGCGTTAAGTAGTACTATTCTTAGCACTGTAATCCCTATAACTCCCCCTATCGGGGGAGGTCTATATGGCCTGCATAATTACCCTGACAAAGTATAACAACAAAACATGTGGTCTGGGACCCATGGTAACTAGGTTGTGTTAAGTAGTACTATTCTTAGCAATTTAATACCTGTTACTCGCCCTATCTGGGGAGGTCTATATGGCCTGCATGATTACCCTGACAAAGTATAACAACAAGACATGCGGTCTGGGACCCATGGTAACTAGGTTGTGTTAAGTAGTACTGTTCTTAGCAGTTTAATACCTGTTATTCCCCATATCGGGGGAGGTCTATATGGCCTGCCTGATTACCCTGACAAAGTATCACAACAAGACATGCGGTCTGGGACCCATGGTAACTAGGTTGTGTTAAGTAGTACTATTCTTAGCACTTTAATCCCTGTAACTTCCCCTATCGGGGGAGGTCTATATGGCCTGCATGATTACCCTGACAAAATATAACAACAAGACATGTGGTCTGGTACCTATGGTAACTAGGTTGTTTTAAGTAGTACTATTCTTAGCACTTTAATACCTGTTACTCCCCCTATCTGGGGAGGTCTATATGGCCTGCATGATTACCCTGACAAAATATAACAATAAGACATGCGGTCTGAGACCCATGGTAAGGTTGTGTTAAGTAGTACTATTCTTAGCACTTTAATCCCTGTAACTCCCCCTATCTGGGGAGGTCTATATGGCCTGCATGATTACCCTGACAAAATATAACAATAAGACATGCGGTCTGGGAGCCATGGTAACTAGGTTGTGTTAAGTAGTAGTATTCTTAGCACTTTAATCCCTGTAACTCCCCCTATCGGGGGAGGTCTATACGGCCTGCCTGATTACCTTGACAAAATATAACAAGAAGACATGCGGTCTGGGACCCATGGTAACTAGGTTGTGTTAAGTAGTACTATTCTTAGCACTTTAATCCCTTTTACTCCCCTTATCGGGGGAGGTCTATATGGTCTGCCTGATTACCCTGACAAAATATAACAATAAGACGTGTGGTCTGGGACCCATGGTAACTAGGTTGTGTTAAGTAGTACTATTCTTAGCACTTTAATCCCTTTTACTCCCCCTATCAGGGGAGGTCTATATGGTCTTCCTGATTACCCTGACAAAATATAACAATAAGACATTCGGTCTGGGACCCATGGTAACTAAGTTGTGTTAAGTATTACTATTCTTAGCACTTTAATACGTGTTACTCCCCCTATCGGGTGAGGTCTATATGGCCTGCATGATTACCCTGACAAAGTATAACAACAAGACATGCGATCTGGGACCCATGGTAACTAGGTTGCGTTAAGTAGTACTATTCTTAGCACTGTAATCCCTATAACTCCCCCTATCGGGGGAGGTCTATATGGCCTGCATAATTACCCTGACAAAGTATAACAACAAAACATGTGGTCTGGGACCCATGGTAACTAGGTTGTGTTAAGTAGTACTATTCTTAGCACTTTAATACCTGTTACTCCCCCTATCTGGGGAGGTCTATATGGCCTGCATGATTACCCTGACAAAGTATAACAACAAGACATGCGGTCTGGGACCCATGGTAACTAGGTTGTGTTAAGTAGTACTGTTCTTAGCAGTTTAATACTTGTTATTCCCCATATCGGGGGAGGTCTATATGGCCTGCATGATTACCCTGACAAAGTATAACAACAAGACATGCGGTCTGGGACCCATGGTAACTAGGTTGTGTTAAGTAGTACTGTTCTTAGCACTTTAATCCCTTTAACTCCCCCTATCGGGGGAGGTCTATATGGCCTGCATGATTACCCTGACAAAGTATAACAACAAGACATGCGGTCTGAGACCCATGGTAACTAGGCTGTGTTAAGTAGTACTATTCTTAGCACTTTAATACCTGTTACTCCCCCTATCAGGGGAGGTCTATATGGCCTGCATGATTACCCTGACAAAGTATAACAACAAAACATGCGATCTGGGACCCATGGTAACTAGGTTGTGTTAAGTAGTACTATTCTTAGCACTTTAATCCCTGTAACTCCCCCTATTGGGGGAGGTCTATATGGCCTGCATGATTACCCTGACAAAGTATAACAACAAGACATGCGGTCTGGGACCCATGGTAACAAGGTTGTGTTAAGTAGTACTGTTCTTAGCAGTTTAATACCTGTTACTCCCCCTATCGGGGGAGGTCTATATGGCCTGCATGATTACCCTGACAAAGTATAACAACAAGACATGCGATCTGGGACCCATGGTAACTAGGTTGCGTTAAGTAGTACTATTCTTAGCACTGTAATCCCTATAACTCCCCCTATCGGGGGAGGTCTATATGGCCTGCATAATTACCCTGACAAAGTATAACAACAAAACATGTGGTCTGGGACCCATGGTAACTAGGTTGTGTTAAGTAGTACTATTCTTAGCAATTTAATACCTGTTACTCCCCCTATCTGGGGAGGTCTATATGGCCTGCATGATTACCCTGACAAAGTATAACAACAAGACATGCGGTCTGGGACCCATGGTAACTAGGTTGTGTTAAGTAGTACTGTTCTTAGCAGTTTAATACCTGTTATTCCCCATATCGGGGGAGGTCTATATGGCCTGCCTGATTACCCTGACAAAGTATCACAACAAGACATGCGGTCTGGGACCCATGTTAACTAGGTTGTGTTAAGTAGTACTATTCTTAGCACTTTAATCCCTGTAACTTCCCCTATCGGGGGAGGTCTATATGGCCTGCATGATTACCCTGACAAAATATAACAACAAGACATGTGGTCTGGTACCTATGGTAACTAGGTTGTTTTAAGTAGTACTATTCTTAGCACTTTAATACCTGTTACTCCCCCTATCTGGGGAGGTCTATATGGCCTGCATGATTACCCTGACAAAATATAACAATAAGACATGCGGTCTGAGACCCATGGTAAGGTTGTGTTAAGTAGTACTATTCTTAGCACTTTAATCCCTGTAACTCCCCCTATCTGGGGAGGTCTATATGGCCTGCATGATTACCCTGACAAAATATAACAATAAGACATGCGGTCTGGGAGCCATGGTAACTAGGTTGTGTTAAGTAGTAGTATTCTTAGCACTTTAATCCCTGTAACTCCCCCTATCGGGGGAGGTCTATACGGCCTGCCTGATTACCTTGACAAAATATAACAAGAAGACATGCGGTCTGGGACCCATGGTAACTAGGTTGTGTTAAGTAGTACTATTCTTAGCACTTTAATCCCTTTTACTCCCCCTATCGGGGGAGGTCTATATGGTCTGCCTGATTACCCTGACAAAATATAACAATAAGACGTGTGGTCTGGGACCCATGGTAACTAGGTTGTGTTAAGTAGTACTATTCTTAGCACTTTAATCCCTTTTACTCCCCCTATCAGGGGAGGTCTATATGGTCTTCCTGATTACCCTGACAAAATATAACAATAAGACATTCGGTCTGGGACCCATGGTAACTAAGTTGTGTTAAGTATTACTATTCTTAGCACTTTAATACGTGTTACTCCCCCTATCGGGTGAGGTCTATATGGCCTGCATGATTACCCTGACAAAGTATAACAAAAGACATGCGATCTGGGACCCATGGTAACTAGGTTGCGTTAAGTAGTACTATTCTTAGCACTGTAATCCCTATAACTCCCCCTATCGGGGGAGGTCTATATGGCCTGCATAATTACCCTGACAAAGTATAACAACAAAACATGTGGTCTGGGACCCATGGTAACTAGGTTGTGTTAAGTAGTACTATTCTTAGCACTTTAATACCTGTTACTCCCCCTATCTGGGGAGGTCTATATGGCCTGCATGATTACCCTGACAAAGTATAACAACAAGACATGCGGTCTGGGACCCATGGTAACTAGGTTGTGTTAAGTAGTACTGTTCTTAGCAGTTTAATACCTGTTATTCCCCATATCGGGGGAGGTCTATATGGCCTGCCTGATTACCCTGACAAAGTATCACAACAAGACATGCGGTCTGGGACCCATGGTAACTAGGTTGTGTTAAGTAGTACTATTCTTAGCACTTTAATCCCTGTAACTTCCCCTATCGGGGGAGGTCTATATGGCCTGCATGATTACCCTGACAAAGTATAACAACAAGACATGCGATCTGGGACCCATGGTAACTAGGTTGCGTTAAGTAGTACTATTCTTAGCACTGTAATCCCTATAACTCCCCCTATCGGGGGAGGTCTATATGGCCTGCATAATTACCCTGACAAAGTATAACAACAAAACATGTGGTCTGGGACCCATGGTAACTAGGTTGTGTTAAGTAGTACTATTCTTAGCAATTTAATACCTGTTACTCCCCCTATCTGGGGAGGTCTATATGGCCTGCATGATTACCCTGACAAAGTATAACAACAAGACATGCGGTCTGGGACCCATGGTAACTAGGTTGTGTTAAGTAGTACTGTTCTTAGCAGTTTAATACCTGTTATTCCCCATATCGGGGGAGGTCTATATGGCCTGCCTGATTACCCTGACAAAGTATCACAACAAGACATGCGGTCTGGGACCCATGGTAACTAGGTTGTGTTAAGTAGTACTATTCTTAGCACTTTAATCCCTGTAACTTCCCCTATCGGGGGAGGTCTATATGGCCTGCATGATTACCCTGACAAAATATAACAACAAGACATGTGGTCTGGTACCTATGGTAACTAGGTTGTTTTAAGTAGTACTATTCTTAGCACTTTAATACCTGTTACTCCCCCTATCTGGGGAGGTCTATATGGCCTGCATGATTACCCTGACAAAATATAACAATAAGACATGCGGTCTGAGACCCATGGTAAGGTTGTGTTAAGTAGTACTATTCTTAGCACTTTAATCCCTGTAACTCCCCCTATCTGGGGAGGTCTATATGGCCTGCATGATTACCCTGACAAAATATAACAATAAGACATGCGGTCTGGGAGCCATGGTAACTAGGTTGTGTTAAGTAGTAGTATTCTTAGCACTTTAATCCCTGTAACTCCCCCTATCGGGGGAGGTCTATACGGCCTGCCTGATTACCTTGACAAAATATAACAAGAAGACATGCGGTCTGGGACCCATGGTAACTAGGTTGTGTTAAGTAGTACTATTCTTAGCACTTTAATCCCTTTTACTCCCCCTATCGGGGGAGGTCTATATGGTCTGCCTGATTACCCTGACAAAATATAACAATAAGACGTGTGGTCTGGGACCCATGGTAACTAGGTTGTGTTAAGTAGTACTATTCTTAGCACTTTAATCCCTTTTACTCCCCCTATCAGGGGAGGTCTATATGGTCTTCCTGATTACCCTGACAAAATATAACAATAAGACATTCGGTCTGGGACCCATGGTAACTAAGTTGTGTTAAGTATTACTATTCTTAGCACTTTAATACGTGTCACTCCCCCTATCGGGTGAGGTCTATATGGCCTGCATGATTACCCTGACAAAGTATAACAAAAGACATGCGATCTGGGACCCATGGTAACTAGGTTGCGTTAAGTAGTACTATTCTTAGCACTGTAATCCCTATAACTCCCCCTATCGGGGGAGGTCTATATGGCCTGCATAATTACCCTGACAAAGTATAACAACAAAACATGTGGTCTGGGACCCATGGTAACTAGGTTGTGTTAAGTAGTACTATTCTTAGCACTTTAATACCTGTTACTCCCCCTATCTGGGGAGGTCTATATGGCCTGCATGATTACCCTGACAAAGTATAACAACAAGACATGCGGTCTGGGACCCATGGTAACTAGGTTGTGTTAAGTAGTACTGTTCTTAGCAGTTTAATACCTGTTACTCCCCATATCGGGGGAGGTCTATATGGCCTGCCTGATTACCCTGACAAAGTATCACAACAAGACATGCGGTCTGGGACCCATGGTAACTAGGTTGTGTTAAGTAGTACTATTCTTAGCACTTTAATCCCTGTAACTTCCCCTATCGGGGGAGGTCTATATGGCCTGCATGATTACCCTGACAAAATATAACAACAAGACATGTGGTCTGGTACCTATGGTAACTAGGTTGTTTTAAGTAGTACTATTCTTAGCACTTTAATACCTGTTACTCCCCCTATCTGGGGAGGTCTATATGGCCTGCATGATTACCCTGACAAAATATAACAATAAGACATGCGGTCTGAGACCCATGGTAAGGTTGTGTTAAGTAGTACTATTCTTAGCACTTTAATCCCTGTAACTCCCCCTATCTGGGGAGGTCTATATGGCCTGCATGATTACCCTGACAAAATATAACAATAAGACATGCGGTCTGGGAGCCATGGTAACTAGGTTGTGTTAAGTAGTAGTATTCTTAGCACTTTAATCCCTGTAACTCCCCCTATCGGGGGAGGTCTATACGGCCTGCCTGATTACCTTGACAAAATATAACAAGAAGACATGCGGTCTGGGACCCATGGTAACTAGGTTGTGTTAAGTAGTACTATTCTTAGCACTTTAATCCCTTTTACTCCCCCTATAGGGGGAGGTCTATATGGTCTGCCTGATTACCCTGACAAAATATAACAATAAGACGTGTGGTCTGGGACCCATGGTAACTAGGTTGTGTTAAGTAGTACTATTCTTAGCACTTTAATCCCTTTTACTCCCCCTATCAGGGGAGGTCTATATGGTCTTCCTGATTACCCTGACAAAATATAACAATAAGACATTCGGTCTGGGACCCATGGTAACTAAGTTGTGTTAAGTATTACTATTCTTAGCACTTTAATACGTGTTACTCCCCCTATCGGGTGAGGTCTATATGGCCTGCCTGATTACCCTGACAAAGTATAACAACAAGACATGCCATCTGGGACCCATGGTAACTAGGTTGTGTTAAGTAGTACTGTTCTTAGCAGTTTAATACTTGTTATTCCCCATATCGGGGGAGGTCTATATGGCCTGCATGATTACCCTGACAAAGTATTACAACAAGACATGCGGTCTGGGACCCATGGTAACTAGGTTGTGTTAAGTAGTACTGTTCTTAGCACTTTAATCCCTTTAACTCCCCCTATCGGGGGACGTCTATATGGCCTGCATGATTACCCTGACAAAGTATAACAACAAGACATGCGGTCTGAGACCCATGGTAACTAGGCTGTGTTAAGTAGTACTGTTCTTAGCACTTTAATCCCTGTAACTCCCCCTATCGGGGGAGGTCTATATGGCCTGCATGATTACCCTGACAAAGTATAACAACAAAACATGCGATCTGGGACCCATGGTAACTAGGTTGTGTTAAGTAGTACTGTTCTTAGCAGTTTAATACTTGTTATTCCCCATATCGGGGGAGGTCTATATGGCCTGCATGATTACCCTGACAAAGTATAACAACAAGACATGCGGTCTGGGACCCATGGTAACTAGGTTGTGTTAAGTAGTACTGTTCTTAGCACTTTAATCCCTGTAACTCCCCCTATCGGGGGAGGTCTATATGGCCTGCATAATTACCCTGACAAAGTATAACAACAAAACATGTGGTCTGGGACCCATGGTAACTAGGTTGTGTTAAGTAGTACTATTCTTAGCACTTTAATACCTGTTACTCCCCTTATCTGGGGAGGTCTATATGGCCTGCATGATTACCCTGACAAAGTATAACAACAAGACATGCGGTCTGGGACCCATGGTAACTAGGTTGTGTTAAGTAGTACTGTTCTTAGCAGTTTAATACCTGTTATTCCCCATATCGGGGGAGGTCTATATGGCCTGCCTGATTACCCTGACAAAGTATCACAACAAGACATGCGGTCTGGGACCCATGGTAACTAGGTTGTGTTAAGTAATACTATTCTTAGCACTTTAATCCCTGTAACTTCCCCTATCGGGGGAGGTCTATATGGCCTGCATGATTACCCTGACAAAATATAACAACAAGACATGTGGTCTGGTACCTATGGTAACTAGGTTGTTTTAAGTAGTACTATTCTTAGCACTTTAATACCTGTTACTCCCCCTATCTGGGGAGGTCTATATGGCCTGCATGATTACCCTGACAAAATATAACAATAAGACATGCGGTCTGAGACCCATGGTAAGGTTGTGTTAAGTAGTACTATTCTTAGCACTTTAATCCCTGTAACTCCCCCTATCTGGGGAGGTCTATATGGCCTGCATGATTACCTTGACAAAATATAACAAGAAGACATGCGGTCTGGGACCCATGGTAACTAGGTTGTGTTAAGTAGTACTATTCTTAGCACTTTAATCCCTTTTACTCCCCCTATCGGGGGAGGTCTATATGGTCTGCCTGATTACCCTGACAAAATATAACAATAAGACGTGTGGTCTGGGACCCATGGTAACTAGGTTGTGTTAAGTAGTACTATTCTTAGCACTTTAATCCCTTTTACTCCCCCTATCAGGGGAGGTCTATATGGTCTTCCTGATTACCCTGACAAAATATAACAATAAGACATTCGGTCTGGGACCCATGGTAACTAAGTTGTGTTAAGTACTATTCTTAGCACTTTAATACGTGTTACTCCCCCTATCGGGTGAGGTCTATATGGCCTGCCTGATTACCCTGACAAAATATAACAACAAGACATGCGGTCTGAGACCCATGGTAAGGTTACTTCCTTTTGCACAATAGAGTACAGGTATGGCATCGATTTTATGAACCCGGAGATAATTTTTAGGAACCGGGAGATGGAAAAAAATGCTTGGACACCCAGTACAGGTCGTTCTCCTTCAGCCTTCTTATAAGAGGGTCCAGGACCCTCAACAGAAACAACAGCATGAAACACCACATATGCCATCCTTTTGCACAATAGAGTACAGGTATGGCATCCATTTTAGGAACCCAGAGATAATTTTTAGGAACCGAAGAGATGTAAAAAGATGCTTGGACAACCAGTACACTTCGTTCTCCTTCAGACTTTTTAGACGAGGGTCCAGGACCCTCAACAGAAACAACAGCATGAAGCACCACATATGCCATCCTTTTGAGCAATCCAGTACAGGTAGGGCATCAATTTTAGGAACCCGGAGATAATTTTTAGGAACCAGGAGATGGAAAAAGATGCTTGGACACCCAGTACAGCTCGTTCTCCTTCAGCCTTTTTAGACGAGGGTCCAGGACCCTCAACAGGCACAACAGCATGAAACACCACATATGCCATCCTTTTGAACAATCCAGTACAGGTATGGCATCGATTTTAGGAACCCGGAGATAATTTTTAGGAACCGGGAGATGGAAAAAGATGCTTGGACACCCAGTACAGCTTGTTCTCCTTCAGCCTTTTTAGACGAAGGTCCAGGACCCTCAACAGAAACAACAGCATGAAACACCACATATGCCATCCTTTTTAACAATAGAGTACAGGTATGGCATCCATTTTAGGAACCCGGAGATAATTTTTAGGAACTGGGAGATGGAAAAAGATGCTTGGACAACCAGTACACTTCGTTCTCCTTCAGCCTTTTGAGACGAGGGTCCAGGACCCTCAACAGAAACAACAGCATGAAACACCACATATGCCATCCTTTTGAACAATCCAGTACAGGTATGGCATCGATTTTAGGAACCCGGAGATAATTTTTAGGAACCGGGAGATGGAAAAAGATACTTGGACAACCAGTGCACTTCGTTCTCCTTCAGCCTTTTTATAAGAGGCTCCCGGACCCTCAACAGAAACAACAGCAGGAAACACCACATATGCCATCCTTTTTAACAATAGAGTACAGGTAGGGCATCCATTTTAGGAACCCAGAGATAATTTTTAGGAACCGGGAGATTGAAAAAGATGCTTGTACACCCAGTACAGGTCGTTGTCCTTAAGCCTTTTTAGACGAGGGTCCAGGACCCTCAACAGAAACAACAGCATGAAACACCACATTTGCCATCCTTTTGAACAATAGAGTACAGGTATGGCATCGATTTTAGGAACCCGGAGATAATTTTTAGGAACCGGGAGATGAAAAAGATGCTTGGACACCAAGTACAGGTCGTTCTCCTTCAGCCTTTTTATACGATGGTCCACGACCCCCAACAGGCACAACAGCATGAAACACCACATATGCCATCCTTTTGCACAACAGATTACAGATATGGCATTAATTTTAGGAACCCGGAGATAATTTTTAGGAACCGGGAAATTGAACAAAAAACGTGCTTGGACACCCAGTACAGGTCGTTCTCCTTCAGCCTTTTTATACGATGGCCCACGACCCTCAACAGGCACAACAGCATGAAACACCACATATGCCATCATTTTGCACAATAGATTACAGATATGGCATTGATTTTAGGAAACCGGAGATAATTTTTAGGAACCGGGAAATTGAACAAAAAACATGCTTGGACACCCAGTAGAGGTCGTTCTCCTTCAGCCTTTTTAGACGATGGCCCACGACCCTCAACAGGCACAACAGCATGAAACACCACATATGCCATCCTTTTGCACAATAGATTACAGATATGGCATTGATTTTAGGAACCCGGAGATAATTTTTAGGAACCGGGAAATTGAACAAAAAACATGCTTGTACACCCAGTACAGGTCATTCTCCTTAAGCATTTTAAGACGATGGCCCACGACCCTCAACAGGCACAACAGCATGAAACACCACATATGCCATCCTTTTGCACATTAGATTACAGATATGGCATTGATTTTAGGAACCCGGAGATAATTTTTAGGAACCGTGAAATTGAACAAAAAACATGCTTGGACACCCAGTACAGGTCGTTCTCCTTCAGCCTTTTTAGACGAGGGTCCAGGACCCTCAACAGAAACAACAGCATGAAACACCACATATGCCATCCTTTTGCACAATAGATTACAGATATGGCATTGATTTTAGGAACCCGGAGATAATTTTTAGGAACCGTGAAATTGAATAAAAAACCATGCTCGGACACCCAGTACAGGTCATCCTCCTTTAGCCTTTTTATACAATGGTCCACGACCCCCAACAGGCACAACAGCATGAAACCATGAAACACCACATATGCCATCATTTTGCACAATAGATTACAGATATGGCATTGATTTTAGGAACCCGGAGATAATTTTTAGGAACCGTGAAATTGAACAAAAAACCATGCTTGGACACCCAGTACAGGTTGTTCTCCTTCAGACTTTTTTATACGATGGTCCACGACCCTCAACAGGCACAACAGCATGAAACACCACATATGACATCCTTTTGCACAATCGAGTACAGGTATGGCATCGTTTTTAGGAACCCATAGATCATTTTTCGGAACCGTGAGATGGAAAAAGATACTTGGTCGGTCCTCCTACTTCAAATTTGGGGCACTGCGCGTGCAATCTACTGTGCCACCAGATATGAGTGGTGTGTTAATAATGACTGAGTACTATTCTTAACAGTTTCATCACTGTTATGTCCCGTTTTTTGGTTTGGGTTTTGTAGCCACAGTGCAGCACCAGAGGCCAGAAAAATTAGGCATGTCCAAATGCCTGAAAAATTCGGTATTGTTGTAGCCGCTGCTGTAGCAGTGGCCAGAAAAATTGATGTTTGTTAAACAGTTAGAAAGTACGCTAAAACCTTGCGGGTTGAACGCTAGTTGTTGGTGGATAAGTCACGCAAGTCATCCTGCATTCTAAGAAAAACTACGCCACTGTGTGTACCATTTGTAGCCCAAGGCAGCTCATCTAATCATCAGGCCTTTTTTACTCAAATGTATCGCCCAATGTCAGTCCCTTCGGGATCCATCCCTCATTCATTTTAATAAAGGTGAGATAATAAAGACTTTTTTGACCTAGGCGACTTCTCTTCTCAGTGACAAAACCTCCTGTTGCACTGAATGTCCTTTCTGACAGGACACTTGAAGCGGGGCAGGCCAGAAGTTCGATTGCAAATTGGGATAGCTCAGGCCACATGTCAAGCCTGCACACCCAGTAGTCAAGGGGTCCATCGCTCCTCAGAGTGTCGAGATCCGCAGTTAATGCTAGGTAGTCTGCTACCTGTCGGTTGAGTCTTTCTCTGAGGCTGGATCCCGAAAGGCTCTGGTGATGCATAGGAGTTAAAAAGGTCCGCATGTCCTCCATCAACAACACGTCAGGAAAGTGTCCTGTCCTTGCCGCCATGGTCGTGGGAGGAGGAGGATTACTTTAATCTCTTCCCCTGTTAGATTCCCGTTGTGCTGTGACATCACCCTTATACGCTGTGTAAAGCATAGTTTTTAATTTATTTTGGAACTGCTCCATCCTTTCCGACTTGCGGGAATTTGGTAACATTTCAGTCACTTTATGCTTATACCGGAAGTCTAGTAGCGTGGACACCCAGTACAGCTCGTTCTCCTTCAGCTTTTTTATACGAGGGTCCCTCAACAGGCAAGACAGCATGAAAGACCCCATTTGCACAAGGTTGGATGCCGAGCTAATCATGTCCTGTTCCTCATCCTCACTGATGTCACTAAAGGTATCTTCTTCCCCCCAGCCACGTACAACACCACGGGTACCAGATAGGTGACAACAACGAGCACCCTGGGATGCCTGTTGTGCTTGGTCTTCCTCCTCCTCCTCAAAGCCACATTCCTCCTCTGACTCCTCTTCCTCACAATCCTCTCCCTGCGTTGCCGCAGGTCCAGCAAGCGATGCTGATAAGGCTGTTTCTGGTGATGATGGACACCACAACTCTTCCTCTTCACGCTCATCTACGGCCTGATCCAGCACTCTTCGCAGGGCACGCTCCAGGAAGAAAACAAATGGTATGATGTCGCTGATGGTGCCTTCGTGCGACTGACAAGGTTTGTCACCTCCTCAAAAGGACGCATGAGCCTACAGGCATTGCGCATGAGCGTCCAGTAATTTGGCAAAAAAGTTCCCAGCTCCCCAGAGGCTGTCCTACCACCCCGGTCATACAAATACTTGTTAACAGCTTTTTCTTGTTGGAGCAGGTGGTCGAACATTAGGAGTGTTGAATTCCAATGTGTCGGGCTGTCGCAAATCAAGCGCCTCACTGGCAGGTTGTTTCGACGCTGAATATCGGACAAGTGCGCCATGGCCGTGTAGGAACTCCTGAAATGGCCACACACCTTCCTGGCCTGCTTCAGGATGTCCTGTAAGCCTGGGTACTTATGCACAAAGCGTTGTACAATCAGATTACACACATGTGCCATGCACGGCACATTTGTCAACTTGCCCAATTTCAATGCCGCCACCAAATTACTTCCATTGTCAGAAACATCCTTGCCAATCTCCAGTTGGTGCGGAGTCAGCCACTGATCCACCTGTGCGTTCAGGGCGGACAGGAGTGCTGGTGCGATGTGTCTCTCAGCTTTCAGGCAAGTCAACCCCAAGACGGCGTGACACTGCCGTATCTGGGATGTTGAATAGTACCTGGGGAGCTGGGGGGTACGGTGATGTGGAGCAAGACGCAGCAGCAGAAGAGGACTCAGCCGAGGAAGAGGTTATGGAAGAAGATGGAGTAGAGGGGGTAGCAGCAGGCCTGCCTGAAAGTCGTGGCGGTGTCACCAACTCCTCTGCAGAGCCACGCATTCCATGCTTGTCAGCCGTCAGCAGGTTTACCCAATGCGCAGTGTAGGTGATATACCTGCCCTGACCATTCTTTGCAGACCAGCTATTAGTGGTCATATGGACCCTTGCCCCAACGCTGTGTGCCAGACATGCCATTACTTCCTTTCGCACAATCGAGTACAGGTTTGGGATTGCCTTTTGTGAAAGAAATTTCGGTCAGGTACCTTCCACTGTGGTGTCCCAATAGACACAAATTTTTTGAAAGCCTCAGACTCCACCAGCTTCTATGGTAAAAGCTGGCGGGCTAAGAGTTCAGACAAGCCTGCTGTCAGACGCCGGGCAAGGGGGTGACTTAGGGAAATTGGCTTCTTACGCTCAAACATGTCCTTGCTACGTAAGAGAGACTGAGTGGAGGATGGTTGAGAGGGGCAAGGAGGACAGCAGTAGTTGACGTGGCTGAAGATGCTGGACCAGGAGGAGGAGGGCGGCTTTGAGTTTGTGTGCTGCTTCTATTCATGTGTTCTTCCCATCGGCGTTTGTGATGTGAGACCATGTGCCTTTGCAAAGCAGTTGTACCTAGGTGGGTGTTGGACTTCCCACGACTCAGTTTCTTTTGGCACAGGTTGCAAATGGCATCGCTGTTGTCAGAGGCAGACACACAAAAAAAATGCCACACTGCTGAGCTCTGCGATGACGGCATTCTGGTAGTGTCAACAACATGCGTTGATTGGCGTCGGTGTGCTGTCTGGCTGACCCCGTGTGCCGATGCATGCTGTCTGACTGTGCCACTAGCTCCTTGCAACAACCTCCCCATGCTTCCAACTCATCTCCTCCTCTCTGTCTCCCCATCTGAACTTTCCCCCTCTTCTTCTTCTCTTCTAGCAGGCACCCACGTGACATCCACGGACACATCATCATCAACCGCTTCACTTGTATCTGACACATCAACAAAGGAAGCAGCAGCGGGTACAACATCATCATCATCATCACACCGTACATCCATGTCTGTAATGCTGCCTGACTGAGACATATCACTGTTATCTACATCCTCTGTCAATGATGATTGCGCATCACTCATTTCTTCCAACTGATGTGTCAATAACTCCTGTGAAAGATCAAGTGAAGCGGTTGTGGTGCTAGTGTTGATGGTGGTGACAGGCAGGCGAGTGGCACTGGTCACTTGAGAGGTGCCCAAAGCACAGCTGGAGGTGGATGGTGCGTCAAGGTTAGGACTAGGAGCGGAAGCTGTAGAAGATTGGGTGTCCTGTTTTAGCCATTCAACTAGGTCCTCCTCAGAACTTTTCGCGTCCCTGGCACCTGGCCTCTGAACAATGTGCATAGTTGTAGGGTCTAAAGGAATCACAGCACCACGACCACGACGGCACCTGCGGGGTGGCCTGCCTCTGCCTGTCATTTTTTTTAAAATGTACACTTACAATACTATAAAACAAATTATGAGTGGTGGCACTGGGCAAGTGGGCACAGTATACGCTGTGAGCCTGACAGAAAAAGCAGACTGATGTTTCAAAGTCAAAAATGTTTATTTTTTAAATATTAAAAGTACTGTGACAACAAATATGATTGGTGGCACTAGTTGGCAAGTGGGCCTGGCACACACGCTGGCAGACAGGAAAATGCAATTCAATTGCACTAGCAGACTGATGATTCACAGTCAAAAAAGTTTTAATTTTAAATATTAACACTACTGTAATAACAAATATGATTGGTGGCACTAGTTGGCAAGTGGGCCTGGCACACACGCTGGCAGGCAGGCAACTGCAATTCAATTGCACTAGCAGACTGATGATTCACAGTCAAAAAAGTTTGTATTGTAAATATTTACACTACTGTTATAACAAATATGATTGGTGGCACTAGTTGGCAAGTGGGCCTGGCACACACGCTGGGAGGAAGGCAACTGCAATTAGATTACACTAGCTGACTGATGCTTCACAGTCAAAAAAGATTTTTTTTTTAAATATTTAAAATACTGTTATAACAAATATGATTGGTGGCACTAGTTGGGAAGTAGGCCTGGCACACACGCTGGGAGGAAGGCAACTGCAATTAGATTACACTAGATGACTGATGCTTCACAGTCAAAAAAGTTTATATTTTAAATATTTACAATACTGTTATAACAAATATGATTGGTGGCACTAGTTGGCAAGTGGGCCTGGCACACCCGCTGGCAGGCAGGCAACTGCAATTCAATAGCACTAGCAGACTGATGATTCACAGTCAAAAAAGTTTTTATTTTAAATATTTACAATACTGTTATAACAAATATGATTGGTGGCACTAGTTGGCAAGTGGGCCTGGCACACACGCTGGCAGGCAGGCAACTGCAATTCAATTGCACTAGCAGACTGATGATTCACAGTCAAAAAAGTTTTTATTGTAAATATTTATACTACTGTTATAACAAATATGATTGGTGGCACTAGTTGGCAAGTGGGCCTGGCACACACGCTGGGAGGAAGGCAACTGCAATTAGATTACACTAGCTGACTGATGCTTCACAGTCAAAAAAGATTTTTTTTTTAAATATTTAAAATACTGTTATAACAAATATGATTGGTGGCACTAGTTGGGAAGTAGGCCTGGCACACACGCTGGCAGGCAGGCAACTGCAATTCAATTGCACTAGCAGACTGATGATTCACAGTCAAAAAAGTTTTTATTGTAAATATTTATACTACTGTTATAACAAATATGATTGGTGGCACTAGTTGGCAAGTGGGCCTGGCACACACGCTGGGAGGAAGGCAACTGCAATTAGATTACACTAGCTGACTGATGCTTCACAGTCAAAAAAGATTTTTTTTTTAAATATTTAAAATACTGTTATAACAAATATGATTGGTGGCACTAGTTGGGAAGTAGGCCTGGCACACACGCTGGGAGGAAGGCAACTGCAATTAGATTACACTAGATGACTGATGCTTCACAGTCAAAAAAGTTTATATTTTAAATATTTACAATACTGTTATAACAAATATGATTGGTGGCACTAGTTGGCAAGTGGGCCTGGCACACACACTGGCAGGCAGGCAACTGCAATTCAATAGCACTAGCAGACTGATGATTCACAGTCAAAAAAGTTTTTATTTAAAATATTTACAATACTGTTATAACAAATATGATTGGTGGCACTAGTTGGCTAGTGGGCCTGGCACACACGCTGGCAGGCAGGAAACTGCAATTCAATTGCACTAGCAGACTGATGATTCAAAGTCAAAAAAAGTTTTAATTTTAAATATTAACACTACTGTAATAACAAATATGATTGGTGGCACTAGTTGGCAAGTGGGCCTGGCACACACGCTGGCAGGCAGGCAACTGCAATTCAATTGCACTAGCAGACTAATGATTCACAGTCAAAAAAGTTTTTATTTTAAATATTTACAATACTGTTATAACAAATTTGATTGGTGGCACTAGTTGGCTAATGGCCCTGGCACACACGTTGGCAGGCAGGAAACTGCAATTCAATTGCACTAGCAGACTGATGATTCACAGTCTAATTTTTTTTTATTTTAAATATTTACAATACTGTTAGTACAAATATGATTGGTGGCAGTAGTTGGCAAGTGGGCCTGGCACACACACTGGCAGGCAGGCAACTGCAATTCAATTGCACTAGCAGACTGATGATTCACAGTCAAAAAAGTTTTGATTTTAAATATTTTCAACACTGTTATAACAAATATGATTGGTGGCAGTAGTTGGCAGCAAGTGGGCCGGGCACACACGCTGGCAGGCAGGCAACTTCAATTAGATTACACTAGCAGACTTCACATCTTTCACAGTCAAAAAATATTTTTTAAAAATATTTACACTACTGTTATAACAAATATGATTGGTGGCACTAGTTGGCAAGTGGGCCTGGCACACACGCTGGGAGGAAGGCAACTGCAATTAGATTACACTAGATGACTGATGTTTCTCAGTCAAAAAAGTTTTTATTTTAAATATTTCCAATACTGTTATAACAAATATGATTGGTGGCACTAGTTGGCAAGGGGGCCTGGCACACATGCTGGCAGGCAGGCAACTGCAATTCAATGGCACTAGCAGACTGATGATTCACAGTCAAAAAAGTTTATATTTTAAATATTTACACTACTGTTATAACAAATATGAATCGTGGCACTAGTTGGAAAGTGAGCCTGGCACACACGCTGGCAGACAGGCAACTGCAATTAAATAACAATAGCAGACTGATGTAAAAGGTTTTTTAAAAAAAGTTACACTAATGTTACAACAGATAGCAGTGATGGCACTCAGGATAGAAGTAGGCACAGTATGTGCTGGCAGCCTGACACACAGGCTGGCACTAGTGGCAGGCTGGCCTGGCAACTAAAATTAAATAACACTAGAAGAATGATGTAAAAGTTTTTTTTTAAAAAAATTTAAACTAATGTTACACCAGATAGGAGTGGTGGACTGGCACTGAGGATGGAAGTGGGCACAGTATATGCTGGCAGCCTGACACACAGGCTGGCACTAATGGCAGCCAGGCTAGCCTGGCAAATAAAATTAAATAACACTAGAAGAGGACTGATGTAAAAAAAAAAAAAAAAAATTTTACACTAATGTTACACCAGATATAAGTGGTGGAAAAAAGAGCTATTAATCACACTATATGATGTGGGCCTGACACACAGGCCTGATGTAAAATGAAATTAGATTACACTAGCAAAATGATGTAAAAGTTGTTGTTTTTTAAATTTAAAATAATATTAACCAGATATCAGTGGTGGCACTGAAGAATTAATCACAGTATATGATGTGAGCCTGATACACAGGCCTGATAGAAAATTAAATTAGATTACACTAGCAAAATGATTTACATTTTTTATTTTTTTGAATTTACAATAATGTTAAGCAGATATCAGTGGTGGCAGAGAGCAATTAACCACAGTATATGCTGTGTGAGCCTGACACACAGGCCTGATAGAAAATGAAATTAGATTACACTAGCAAAATGATTTAAAAGTTTTTTTGTTTAAATTTACAATAATGATTGTTAAGCAGATATGAGTGGTGGCTGGCACAGCAATTAACCACAGTATATGCTGTGTAAGCCTGACACACAGATCTGATAGAAAATGAAATTAGATTACACTAGCAAAATGATTTAAAAGGTTTTTTTTAAAAATTTACACTAATGTTAAGCAGATATGAGTGGTGGCTGGCACAGAGCAATTAACCACAGTATATGCTGTGTGAGCCTGAGACACAGGCCTGATAGAAAATTAAATTAGATTACACTATCAAAATGATTTAAATTTTTTATTTTTTTGAATTTACAATAATGTTAAGCAGATATCAGTGGTGGCAGAGAGCAATTAACCACAGTATATGTGTGAGCCTGAGACACAGGCCTGATAGAAAATGAAATTAGATTACACTAGCAAAATGATTTAAAAGTTTTTTTAAATTTTTTTTTAAAATAATGTTAAGCAGATATGAGTGGTGGCTGGCACAGCAATTAACCACAGTATATGCTGTGTAAGTCTGACACACAGGCCTGATAGAAAATGAAATTAGATTACACTAGCAAAATGATTTAAAAGTTTTTTTTTTTAAATTTACAATAATGTTAAGCAGATATGAGTGGTGGCTGGCACAGCAATTAACCACAGAATATGCTGTGTAAGCCTGACACACAGGCCTGATAGAAAATGAAATTAGATTACACTAGCAAAATGATTTAAAAGTTTTTTTGTTTAAATTTACACTAATGTTAAGCAGATATGAGTGGTGGCTGGCAGCCTGGCACAGAGCAATTAACCACAGTATATGCTGTGTGAGCCTGAGACACAGGCCTGATAGAAAATGAAATTAGATTACACTAGCAAAATGATTTAAAAGTTTTTTAAAAAATTTACAATAATGTTAAGCAGATATGAGTGGTGGCTGGCACAGCAATTAACCACAGTATATGCTGTGTAAGCCTGACACACAGGTCTGATAGAAAATGAAATTAGATTACACTATCAAAATGATTTAAAAGTTTTTTTTTTTTTAAATTTACACTAATGTTAAGCAGATATGAGTGGTGGCTGGCACAGAGCAATTAACCACAGTATATGCTGTGTGAGCCTGAGACACAGGCCTGATAGAAAATGAAATTAGATTACACTAGCAAAATGATTTAAAAGGTTTTTTTTAAAAATTTAAAATAATGTTAAGCAGATATGAGTGGTGACTGGCACAGTAATTAACCACAGTATATGCTGTGTAAGTCTGACACACAGGCCTGATAGAAAATGAAATTAGATTACACTAGCAAAATGATTTAAAAGTTTTTTTGTTTAAATTTACACTAATGTTAAGCAGATATGAGTGGTGGCTGGCACAGAGCAATTAACCACAGTATATGCTGTGTGAGCCTGAGACACAGGCCTGATAGAAAATTAAATTAGATTACACTAGCAATATTATTTAAAAGTTTTTTTTAAAAAAATTTACAATAATGTTTAGCAGATATGAGTGGTGGCTGGCACAGCAATTAACCACAGAATATGCTGTGTAAGCCTGACACACAGGCCTGATAGAAAATGAAATTAGATTACACTAGCAAAATGATTTAAAAGTTTTTTTGTTTAAATTTACACTAATGTTAAGCAGATATGAGTGGTGGCTGGCACAGAGCAATTAACCACAGTATATGCTGTGTGAGCCTGAGACACAGGCCTGATAGAAAATGAAATTAGATAATACTAGCAAAATGATTTAAATGTTTTGTTTTAAAATTTACAGTAATGTTAAGCAGATATGAGTGGTGGCTGGCACAGCAATTATCCACAGTATATGCTGTGCGAGACTGACACACAGGCCTGATAGAAAATGAAATTAGATTACACTAGCAAAATGATTTCAAAGTTTTTTTGTTTAAATTTACAATATTGTTAAGCAGATATGAGTGGTGGCTGGCACAGCAATTAACCATAGTATATGCTGTGCGAGACTGACACACAGGCCTGATAGAAAATGAAATTAGATTACACTAGCAAAATGATTTCAAAGTTTTTTTGTTTAAATTTACACTAATGTTAAGCAGATATGAGTGGTGGCTGGCAGCCTGGCACAGAGCAATTAACCACAGTATATGCTGTGTGAGCCTGAGACACAGGCCTGATAGAAAATGAAATTAGATTACACTAGCAAAATGATTTAAAAGTTTTTTTTAAAAATTTACAATAATGTTAAGCAGATATGAGTGGTGGCTGACACAGCAATTAACCACAGTATATGCTGTGTAAGCCTGACACACAGGTCTGATAGAAAATGAAATTAGATTACACTATCAAAATGATTTAAAAGTTTTTAAAAAAAATTTTACACTAATGTTAAGCAGATATGAGTGGTGGCTGGCACATCAATTAACCACAGTATATGCTGTGTGAGCCTGAGACACAGGCCTGATAGAAAATGAAATTAGATTACACTAGCAAAATGATTTAAAAGTTTTTTTGTTTAAATTTACACTAATGTTAAGCAGATATGAGTGGTGGCTGGCACAGAGCAATTAACCACAGTATATGCTGTGTGAGCCTGAGACACAGGCCTGATAGAAAATTAAATTAGATTACACTAGCAAAATGATTTAAAAGTTTTTTTTTTTTAAATTTACAATAATATTAAGCAGATATGAGTGGTGGCTGGCACAGCAAGTAACCACAGAATATGCTGTGTAAGCCTGACACACAGGCCTGATAGAAAATGAAATTAGATTACACTAGCAAAATGATTTAAAAGTGTTTTTGTTTAAATTTACACTATATTAAGCAGATATCAGTGGTGGCACTAATCACAGTATATGCTGTGAGCCTCACACACAGGCTGACAGCCAGGCAAATGCAAATACAAAAAAAAAAAAAAAAAAACGACGGAAGTTCTAGCCCTAAAAAGGGCTTTTTTGGCTGAAGTTCTAGCCCTAAAAAGGGCTTTTTGGGGTGCTGTCCTTACAGCAGAGATTAGATGAGTCCTTCAGGACTGTAGTGGACACTAAATACACTAGCCTAGCTATCTATTTCCCTATAATATCAGCAGCAGCAGCACTAAACCTCCTCTCACTAAGAAAGCAGGATCGTAATGAATCTAAAATGGCTGCTGCCCAGGAGCTGGGAGGGTCTGTGAGGGAGTGTCTGCTGCTGATTGGCTCAAATGTGTCTGAAGGCTGTGAGATACAGGGTCAAAGTTTCCTCAATGATGACGAATAGGGGGCGGATCGAACATCGCATATGTTCGCCCGCAGCGGCGAAGGCGAACAAGCTGTGTTCGGCGGGAACTCTTCTCCGGCGAACTGTTTGCGACATCACTAAAAATAATAAATTTTATTCTTTTGTCAGTCAGTCATTGGTGACGCATTAAATATAATAAATGATTTGCTGTTCTAAGCACATGATTCATATATTGCGCCAATCAAAATGCATTAAATAATTGATATTGCAAAAAAACAATAAGATAGCTGTATGTTTTTGATTTTTTTAGTGTCACTTTATATTCTTTTGAGGGATGTGTTATTTTGAGAGTGAGCAGGTGTTTTTTGGAGTTGTTTGTGTTATTTAAAGTTATGTCGTAGCCACCAGCATTTAGTGATGGGGAACTTGTCATACTTGTCTATGGTATGAATAGATATTTTCAAAGGAGGATTGGTGGAGTGAGAGGGATCAGACATGAGCAACGTGATATAAAAGTATACGAAATGATGAGATGCATTAGGCGGTTGTCCGGCATACAGAGGTCGCGTCGCCAATGTCTCCGACGGTTCAGTTATCTGAGGCGTACGGAGCCGGATCGCTACAAAGCGATCAGATCACTGATCCGGAGATGTGAGCAGTGTTCCCTCTAAGGCCGGTTTAGTGTGCGGCTCAGCAGTGAAAGAGTTAATTAGGTAACCACACCCTGTAATTAGTAAACACTGCACAATGTAGACTGCAAGGTATGGTTCTGTTATTAACTGTTTCACTGCTGGGCAGCACACAAAACTGGCCGTAGAGGGAACACTGGATGTGAGAATTATTTATGACGCAAAACATTAAACAAATAAAAAAAAGGTTTATTATTTTAATTGTTAATAGATTATATATTACATAATTATTACTATATATATATATATATATATATCATAATATATGTATATTTACTTTAATTAAGATAGATAAATACATAGATAGAGATATGTGTATGTGTGTTTATTTATATATATATATATATATATATATATATATATATATATATATATTTATATCTAAATCTTTTAATATTTTTAAATTTAAAATGTGTTTACTATGGAATATATAATCTCCATGCATTTAAAAAACATTGACATTAAACATCATATTAGAATATAACTGATTCTAATGTTGACATTCAACATTGTATGATTGCAGACCTAACAAGGCCACAAGAGAGGAGACCAAGATATCTAATGCCAGTCTCCATGGAGAGCCCAAGGAGCAACAGGGCATTCCTGCCGCTGCCTATCAGTCTCCTACAGCCGATGAGGGAGGGAGAATCTGGCACATCTTCTTCTGATGTGTCAGATACAGAAGGTAATTTAACATATCAACATTAGTGATGTCCCGAACTGTTTGCCCACGAACGGTTCCCTGCGAACATAGCTTGTTTGCGTTCGCTGCTGCGGGCGAACATATGCGATGTTCGATCCGCCCCCTATGTGTCATCATTGAGGAAACTTTGACCCTGTATGTCACAGCCTTCTGACACATTAGAGACAATCAGCAGCAGACACTCCCTCACAGACCCTCCCAGCTCAGGGCAGCGGCCATTTTAGACTCATTACGATCTTGCTTTCTTAGTGAGAGGAGCTTTAGTGTTGCTGCTGCTGACATAATAGGGAAATAGATAGCTAGTATAGTGTATTTAGTGTCCACTACAGTCCTGAAGGACTCATCTCATCTCTGCTGCAAGGAGAGAACCCCAAAAAGCCCTTTTTAGGGCTATAACTTCAGTCGTTTTTTTTTTCTTTGTATTTTTATTTGCATTTGCCTGGCTTTCAGCCTGTGTGTGAGGCTCACAGCATATACTGTGATTAGTGCCACCACTGATATCTGCTTAACATTAGTTTAAATTTAACTAACAAAAATTTGAAATTATTTTGCTAGTGTAATTTATTTTCATTTTCTATCAGGCCTGTGTGTTTCTGACTTACAGAGCATACTGTGGTTAATTGCTGCCCTACCTAGGCTAGCAGCCACGACTCATATGTGCTTAACCTTTTTTTAAATTTAAAAAAAAAAACCTTTAAATCATTTTGCTAGTGTAATTTATTTTCATTTTCTATCAGGCCTGTGTGTTTCTGACTTACAGAGCATACTGTGGTTAATTGCTGCCCTACCTAGGCTAGCAGCCACGACTCATATGTGCTTAACCTTTTTTTAAATTAAAAAAAAAAAACCTTTAAATCATTTTGCTAGTGTAATCTAATTTTATTTTCTATCTGGCCTGTGTGTTTCTGACTTACAGAGCATACTGTGGTTAATTGCTGCCCTACCTAGGCTAACAGCCACGTCATATGAGCTTAACCTTTTTTAAAATAAAAAAAAAAAAACTTTAAATTATTTTGCTAGTGTAATCTAATTTTATTTTCTATCAGGCCTGTGTGTTTCTGACTTACAGAGCATACTGTGGTTAATTGCTGCCCTACCTAGGCTAGCAGCCACGACTCATATGTGCTTAACCTTTTTTTAAATTAAAAAAAAAAACCTTTAAATCATTTTGCTAGGTAAGGGTAATTATATATCTATCAAATCGATCTATTTATCTTCTATCGATTCTATCTAACTATCAATCTATGTATATCTATCTATCCTATCTATCTATCTATCTATCTATCTATCTATCTATCTCGTGTCCGGACTGTTTTGAGACAGCCACTTGTGTTTTTGACAAATTTGAAGTAGGAGGACTGACCAATCATCTTCTTCCATCTCCCTGTTCCAAAAATGCAGGCCATATAGACCAGGTTGTAGTAAACTGCTAAGAATAGTACTACTTAACACACCACGGGTCACAGACCGCATGTCTTATTGTTATACTCTGTCATGGAAATACAAACAACTTGTAATGTCTAATCATAAACTGTTGGGGATAATGTATGTAAGCTAATAATAGCTAAATTTAGATGCATTCATTAAGATATAAAGGCCTATTTATCAAAGGTCTGTCGGAGATGGTCTAACAGACTTCGCTGAATGCGGAGAGCAAAACGCTCTCCGTATTCAGCATTGCACCAGCAACCCGATCATACTCGATTGGGTTGAATTGTGGTGATCTCTGTCCGCCTGCTCAGAGCAGGCGGACAGGGTTATGGAGCAGCGGTCTTTAGACCGCTGCTCCATAACTGCTGTTTCTGGCGTGCCTGCAGGCTCGCAAGAAAACCGGGCCCTTAAGCTCCATTAGAAGCTTGATAAATGGGCCTTATAGAGAAAATATGCAAGACAGAATTAAATATTTTCATTAATTGACTTAATGTAATTTTGTTACGTTGTTGCATATAAAGGGCAATGATTTTTTCAAAGTGTATTCTTCTTTACCTCCATTAATCCCTCAACTTGCTAGCTCCCTCAACTCAATCACTCATTATAGATCAAATGACTCCCTTTAGCCCATTTTTAAATAATTTATTTTAATCAACACTACCTCCATTCATGCTTTTCTTTCCTTAACTTTGGTTACACTCCCTTCCTTTCTATCACTTCTCTCATAGATAAAATGGTATGAGATGCATGCAATTCAACTATGGTTTCCACCTCCGCCATGTTTTCATGGGCACTTATAAGTTAAACATGCTGCAGGGTGTGTATAGAGGGACATGAATAGTGCTGTCTTGGGTTACTATTTTTGGCCTGTCAAGCAGCACAATGCATGTTCCCCTCTGCACACCCTGAAAAATGTGTAACTCATAAGTGTCCATGAACACATGGCCAAGGTGGAAACCCTAAATTCTACACACCTGTATGCAAGTGTTTTTCAATTAATTTTTTTTCTAATTTTTTTAAAAACAAAATAAGAAAAAACACACAACATCAAAAATAAAAAATAATTTGAAATTAGAGTGCCTAGGGAAGAACAAATCAGAAATACACCACTGAGTTTTATGTTAGCGATTGTGTTTTAAATGATTTGATTGATATCATTCAGTTTTCATAACCGTCTACAGCAATGATGACCATAATCTAGGACTTATCACATATTAATCATTCTAACATTGATTTGTGTTTATGCTTCTTCTCGGACAGCTGAAAATGAGGAATCCTCGCAAGAGGATTTTCCACCAGCAGCCCAGAGTCCGGAGGGGAGTGTGGACGAGGTGGCTCATACTGAATGTAAGCATTTATCATATCCTGTTTTGTCACTGCTATATTGATTGTGAATTAGTAGAGCATAATTTGTTTTGTTTTGGAGAACAATCTGGAGTATAACCTAGGTCTTGACATATATTCAACATCCCAAACAATCGGCTAGATTACGAGTTTTTCGTTTTGAGCTGTGCGGTGCTAACGAGCAGTTTTTACTCACCGCTCACCTGCAGCGCTGGTATTACAGGTTTTTACAAACCCGGCGTTAAAAGGCAAGAAGTGAGCGTTGAGCAAAATTTTGCTCCTTACCGCACTTCAGGGGCGTATTAAGGCACAGGCCAACGAGGCCGGTGCCTAGGGCAGCAGAATTTTGAGTCCCTAGGGCCATTCTACTGAACTCAGGGCCGGGTGGCTAAATCAACCAATTACAAATGACTTAAATGGCTGGCCCGGCTATTGCTATCCTATGGGATTGTATGTGGGCGCGCATGACATGGTGACATTGGAGGCGGAGCTCACTTGCACAGCCTGACCTGGACTGAGAGGGAATGCGGTATTCTTCCTGGCTCCACCGCGTGATTGAGACTCACACAGACTACACAGTGCAGTGTGAACTACACTGACCACTGTGAAACAGCATATGCTTTTCTCCCTTCAATTCATCTTCATTAGGCATTAAAATACTTTAACGGATTAGTCACTAAATACTTGTACATTTACTGTTTGTCTATCTGTCATACATGCAAAGAATAAGTATTTATTGCTGAATCTATACAACTATGTGACTTAAAGCACAACTAAAAATATGTTGTATGGTGTTTAATACATTCAGAAACAATACAAATATATACTTTATTATGATTGTATCATGTGACTTTATCCCCTAGGATACAATTTCTAAACCTATCATAACTACTGTTGTATTTTGTAAGTACTTTTAAAGGCCAGTTTGTATATTCATTACATATTTATCCAAGCAGATATTTTGCTTAAATAACTGTCAATCACCAAAGAAGATGTTTAAGGTTAAACAACTACCTACTGACAAACTATCATACAGTGAAGGATATTTTTTTCTGATATAAACACTTTAATCATCTGACTTGCAAAATAATGTCTTAATATATATATATATATATATATATGTATGTGTGTGTGTGACCAGAGTGAATGCAAGCCCTGGTGAACATCTACTTAAAAAGACATATTTTTTTTAAATTTTTTACACCCTGCCCCAAAAATATTATGTCTAAAAAAAGGCCTTAAACCTGGGGTGGGGTGGGGGGTGGGGGGACAGAATTTTGAGTGCCTAGGGCAGCACAAAACCTAAATACGCCCCTGCCGCACTTCAATACCAGCGCTGCTTAAGTCAGCGGTGAGCTGGTCATACGTGCTCGTGCAAGATTTCCCCATAGGAATCAACTGGGAGAGCCGGCTGAGAAAAAGTCTAACACCTGCCAAAAAGCAGCGTAAAACTCAGTAACGCAGCCCCATTGAGTCCTATGGGGAAATAAAATTTATGTCTACACCTAACACCCTAACATGAACCCCGAGTCTAAACACCCCTAATCTTACACTTATTAACCCCTAATTTGCCGTCCCCAACATCGTCGACACCTACATTATTCTTATTAACCCCTAATCTGCCACTCCAGACACAGCCGCCACCTACAATATACTTATGAACCCCTAATCTGCTGCCCCCAACATCGCCGAAACCTACATAATATTTATTAACCCCTAATCTGCTGCCCCAATGTCGCTGCGACCTACCTACATTTATTAACCCCTAATCTGCTGCCCCCAATGTCGCCGCCATTATAATAAACATATTAACCCCTAAACCGCCGCACTCCCGCCTCGCAAACATTAGTTAAATATTATTAACCCCTAATCTGCCAGCCCTAACATTGCCACCACCTACCTACATTTATTAAACCCTAATCTGCCGCCCCCAACGTTGCCGCCCCTATACTAAATGTATTAACCCCTAAACCTAAGTCTAACCCTAACACCCCCTAACTTAAATATAATTAAAATAAATCTAAATAAAATTACTATATATATAACTAAATTATTCCTATTTAAAACTAAATACTTACCTGTAAAATAAACCCTAAGCTAGCTACAATATAACTAATAGTTACATTGTAGTTATCTTAGAGTTTATTTTTTATTTTACAGGCAAGTTTGTATTTATTTTAAATAGGTAGAATAGTTACTAAATAGTTATTAACTATTGAATAACTACCTAGCTAAAATAAATACAAATTTACCTGTACAATAAAACCTAACCTACACTGTAATTAAATAAATTAACTAAATTAACAACAATTAAATAAATTAAATTAAATTAGCTAAAGTACAAAAACAAACACTAAATTACAGAAAATAATAAACAAATTACAAAATATTTAAACTAATTACACCTTATCTAATAGCCCTATCAAAATAAAAAAAGCCCCCCAAAATAAAAAAAAACCCTAGCCTAAACTAAACTATCAATAGCCCTTAAAAGGGCCTTTTGCGGGGCATTGCCCCAAAGTAATCAGCTCTTTTACCTGTAAAAAAAAATACAAACAACCCCCCCAACAGTAAAACCCACACAACCATCCCCCCAAATAAAATATTATCTAAAAAAACTAAGCTCCCCATTGCCCTGAAAAGGGCATTTGGATTGGCATTGCCCTTAAAAGGGCAGTTAGCTCTTTTGCGGCCCAAACCCTAATCTAAAAATAAAACCCACCCAATAAACCCTTAAACTCTAACCCCCTGAAGATCGACTTACAGTTCTGAAGACCGGACATCCATCCTCAAGGAAGCGGCAGAAGTCTTCATCCAACCGGGCCGAAGTCCTCAACGAAGCTGGGAGAAGTCTTCATCCAAGCCGGGCGAAGTGGTCCTCCAGATGGGCAGAAGTCTTCATCCAGATGACATCTTCTATCTTCATCCATCCGACACGGAGCGGGTCCATCTTCAAGACATCCGATGTGGAGCATCCTCTTCTGCCAACGACTACCCGACGAATGAAGGTTCCTTTAAGTGACGTCATCCAAGTGAACGTCCCTTAGATTCTGATTGGCTGAATTCTATCAGCCAATCGGAATTAAGGTAGAAAAAATCCTATTGGCTGATCCAATCAATAGGATTGAGCTCTACGTCGGATGGATGAAGATGGATGAAGATAGAAGATGTCGTCTGGATGAAGACTTCTGCCCATCTGGAGGACCACTTCGCCCGGCTTGGATGAAGACTTCTCCCGGCTTCGTTGAGAACTTCGGCCCCGGTTGGATGAAGACTTCTGCCGCTTCCTTGAGGATGGATGTCCTGGCTTCAGAACTGTAAGTCGATCTTCAGGGGGTTAGTGTTTTTTTAAGGGTTTATTGGGTGGGTTTTATTTTTAGATTAGGGTTTGGGCTGCAAAAGAGCTAAATGCCCTGTTAAGGGCAATGCCCATCCAAATGCCCTTTTCAGGGCAATGGGGAGCTTAGGTTTTTTTAGATAGTATTTTATTTGGGGGGTTGGTTGTGTATGTGGTGGGTTTTACTGTTGGGGGGGTGTTTGTGTTTGTTTTTACAGGTAAAAGAGCTAATTACTTTGGGGCAATGCCCCGCAAAAGGCCCTTTTAGAGGCTATTGATAGTTTAGTTTAGGCTAGGGTTTTTTTTTTATTTTGGGGGGGCTTTTTTATTTTGATAGGGCTATTAGATTAGGTGTAATTAGTTTAAATGTCTTGTAATTTGTTTATTATTTTCTGTAATTTAGTGGGGGGGGTTTGTACTTTAGCTAATTTAATTTAATTTATTTAATTGTTGTTAATTTAGTTAATGTATGTAATTATAGTGTAGTGTTAGGTGTTATTGTAACTTATGTTAGGTTTTATTTTACAGGTTAATTTGTATTTATTTTAACTAGGTAGTTAATAAATAGTTAATAACTATTTAATAACTATTCTACCTAGTTAAAATAAATACAAACTTGCCTGTAAAATAAAAATAAACCTTAAGATAACTACAATGTAACTATTAGTTATATTGTAGCTATCTTAGGGTTTATTTTATAGGTAAGTGTTTAGTTTTAAATAGGAATAATTTAGTTAATTATAGTAATTTTATTTAGATTTATTTTAATTATATTTAAATTAGGGGGTGTTAGGTTTACACTTAGGTTTAGGGGTTAATACATTTAGTATAGTGGCAGAGATGTTGTGGGCGGCAGATTAGGGGTTAATAAATGTAGGTAGGTGGCGGCGATGTTATGAACGGCAGATTAGGGGTTAATAATATTTAACTAATGTTTGCGAGGCGGGAGTGCGGCGGTTTAGGGATTAATATTTTTATTATAGTGGTGGCAGATTAGGGGTTAATAAATATAATGTAGGTGTCTGCGATGTTTGGGGCAGCAGATTATCGGTTTATAAATATAATGTAGGTGGCGGCAGTGTCCGGAGTGGCAGATTAGGGATTAAAATTTTTATTTTCGTGTTTGCGATGCGGGAGGGCCTCGGTGTAGGGGTTAATAGGTAGTTTATGGGTGTTAGTGTACTTTTTAGCACTTTAGTTATGAGTTTTATGTTACAGTGTTGTACCATAAAACTCTTAACTACTGACTTTTAAATGCGTTAGGTATCTTGGAGGTAGAGGGTGTACCACTCCCTTTTTGGCCTCCCAGGACAGACTCGTAATATCAGCGCTATGGAAGTCCCATAGAAAAAGACTTTACAATGTTTATGTAAGTCGTTTTGCGGTAAGGCCAAAGAAGTGTGCGGTACACCTATACCTGCAAAACTTGTAATAGCGGCGGGCGTAAAAAAGCAGCGTTAGGACCTGTTAACACTGCTTTTTTACCTTAACGCACAACTCGTAATTTAGCCGAATGTTTTTGTCTTTTGTGCTTCTTCTCGGACATCTGAAGGTGATGAATACGCCACATCAGCCAGGAGTCCTGAGGGGAGTCTTGAGGAGGTGGCTTATACTGAATGTAAGCATTTATCATATCCTGTTTTGTCACTGCTATATTGATTGTGAATTAGTAGAGAATCATTTGTTTTGGAGAACAATGTGGAGTATAACCTAGGCCTTGACACATATTCAGCATCCCAAACAATCGGCTAGATTATGAGTTTTGCGTTATGAGGGGTGCGGTAGTAACTTTCACGTTATTGTCCCCGCTCACTTTCCTACAGTGCTGGTATTACAGGTTTTCTGAAACCAGGCGTTAAAAGACAAGAAGTGAGCGTAGAGCAAAATTGAGCTCCATACCACACTCCAATACCAGCGCTGCTTAAGTCAGCGGTGAGCTGGTTGTACGTGCTCGTGCACGATTTCCCCGTAGACATCAATGGGGAGAGATGGCTGAGAAAAAGTCTAACATCTGCAAAAAAGCAGCGTAAAGCTCCGTAACGCAGCCCCATTGATTTCTATGGGGAAACACATTTTATGTTTACACCTACCACCCTAACATGAACCCCCGAGTGTAAACACCCCTAATCTTACACTTATTAACCCCTAATCTGCCGCCTCCGACATCTCCAACACCTACATTATATTTATTAACCCCTAATCTGCCGCTCCGGACATCGCCTACACCTACATTATACTTATTAACCCCTAATCTGCCGCCCCCAACGTCGCCGCCTCTATAATAAACATATTAACCCCTAAACCGCTGCAGTCCTGCCTCACAAACACCAGTTAAATATTATTAACCCACTATATTAAATTTATTATCCCCTAAACCTAAGTCTAACCCTAACACCCCCTAACTTAAATATAATTAAAATAAATCTAAATAAAACCTACAATTAATAACTAAATAATTCCTATTTAAAACTAAATACTTACATGTAAAATAAACCCTAAGCTAGCTACAATATAACTAATAGTTACATTGTAGCTAGCTTAGGTTTTATTTTTATTTCACAGCTAAGTTTGTATTTATTTTAACTAGGTAGAATAGTTACTAATTAGTTATTAACTATTTACTAACTACCTAGCTAAAATAAATATAAATTTACCTGTAAAATAAAACCTAACCTAAGTTACAATAACACCTAACACTACACTACAATCATCCAGACAGCATCTTCTATCTTCATCCATCTGGCGCAGAGCGGGTCCACTTTCAAGACATCCGACGCGGAGCATCCTCTTCTTTCTGATGACTAACGACAAATGAAGGTTCCTTTAAAAGACGTCATCCAAGATGACGTCCCTTAGACTGTTCCAATCAGCCAATAGAATTTGAGCTCAATCCTATTGGCTGATTGGATCAGCCAATAGGATTGAAGTTCAATCCTATTGGCTGATTGCATCAGCCAATATGATTTTTTCAACCTTAATTTCGATTGGCTGATAGAATTCAGCCAATAGGATTCTAAGGGATGCCATCTTGGATGACCTCATTTAAAGGAACCTTCATTCATTGTTAGCTGTCGGAAAGAAGAGGATACTCTGCGTCAGATGCCTTGGAGATGGACCCCCTCCACGCCGGATGGATGAAGATAGAAGATGCCATCTGGATGAAGACTTCTGCCCATCTGAAGGACCACTTCTCCCGGCTTGGATGAAGACTTCTCCCAGCTTTGTTGAGGACTTCTTGCGGCTTTGGTGAGGACTTCTCTCGGCTTTGTTGAGGATGGATGTCGGATCTTCAAAACTGTAAGTGGATCTTAAGGGGTTAGTGTTTTTTTAAGGGTTCATTGGGTGGGATTTATTTTTAGGTTAGGGTTTGGGCCGCAATAGAACTAAATGCCCTTTTAAGGGCAATGCCCATCCAAATGCCCTTTTCAGGGCAATGGGGAGCTTAGGTTTTTTTAGTTAGGGTTTTATTTGGGGGGTTGGTTGTGTGGGTGGTGGGTTTTACTGTTGGGGGGTTGTTTGTATTTTTTTTTTCAGGTAAAAGAGCTGATTTCTTTGGGGCAATGCCCCGCAAAAGGCCCTTTTAAGGGCTATTGGTAGCGTAGTTTAAGCTAGGGGATTTTTTTATTTTGGGGGGGCTTTTTTATTTTGATAGGGCTATTAGATTAGGTGTAATTAGTTTAAATATCTTGTAATTTGTTTTTTATTTTGTGTAATTTAGTGGTTTTTTTTTGTAATTTAGGTAATTGTATTTAATTTATTTAATTGTAGTGTAGTGTTAGGTGTTAGTGTAACTTAAGTTAGGTTTTATTTTACAGGTAAATTTGTATTTATTTTATCTAGGTAGTTAGTAAATAGTAAATAACTATTTAGTAACTATTCTACCTAGTTAAAATAAATACAAACTTGCCTGTAAAATAAAAAAAACCCTAAGCTAGCTACACTGTAACTATTAGTTATATTGTAGCTAGCTTAGGATTTATTTTATAGGTATTTAGTTTTAAAAAGGAATTATTTATGTAATGATATTAGGTTTTATTTAGATTTATTTTAATTATATTTAAGTTAGGGGGTGTTAGGGTTAGACTTAGGTGTTAATAAATATAGTATAGTGGCGACGATGTTGGGGGCGGCACATTAGGGGTTAATAATATTTAACTAATGTTTGCGAGGCGGGAGTGCGGCGGTTTAGGGGTTAATATGTTTATTCTAGTGGCGGCGATGTCGGGAGCGGCAGATTAGGGGTTAATAATTTTATTTTAGTGTTTGCGATGCGGGAGGGCCTCGGTTTAGGGGTTAATAGGTAGTTTATGGGTGTCAGTGTACTTTTTAGCACTTTAGTTATGAGTTTTATGCTACAGCTCTGAAGTGTAAAACTCATAACTACTGACTTTAGAATGCGTTACGAATTGTAATACTGGCGCAATGGAAGTCCCATTGAAAATAGACTATACGCAAATTGCGTAAGTTGATTTGCGGTAAGGCCAAAAAAGTGTGCGGGACAGCTGTACCTGCAAGACTCGTAATAGCAGCGGTAGTAAAAAAGCAGCGTTATGTGGCTTAACGCTGCTTTTTTACTCATAACGCAAGACTTGTAATCTAGCCGAATGTTTTTGTGTTTTGTGCTTCTTCTCGGACAGCTGAAGGTGATGAATACGCCACATCAGCCAGGAGTCCTGAGGAGATGGCTGATACTGAATGTAAGCATTTATCATATCATGTTTTTTCACTGATATGTTGATAGTGAATTTGTAGACCCGCACATTTTTGTTTTAATTACAAACTATGTGGAGTATAATCTAGGCCATGACACATATTATAAACCCATAACAATGGCTTTGTTTTGTGCTTCTTCTCGGACAGATGAAACTGATGATGATGATGATGATGATGATGATGATGATGATGATGATGATGATGATGATGATACCGAATATGCGGCCACAGCAGAAGAGGAGGTGGCAGGAACAGAAAGTAGGAATCTTTCATCTGATGTTTTCTAACTTATATCTTGAAAGTGAATTGTTGTAACATATTTCATTTTGTGTTTTTATTACAGCTGTGGAACAGGGCACAGAAACAGAGCCCTTTATTCTGAATTTAATGGGAAACCTAAGACAGGCGCTAGAAAATGTGGTGGAGGCTGTGCTCCAAATCCAAGAATACCTTACTGAATTAATTAATTATTTTATTATATATATATATATTTATTTTTTTAAATCCAATTGTTCTAAATAATAAAAAGTTTATATTAAGAATATCATGCTGTCGCTACATTATTATTATTATTATTATTATTATTATTATTATATTATTATATTATTATTATTATTATTATATTATTATTATTATTATATTATTATTATTATATTATTATATTATTATTATTATATTATTATTATTATTATATTATTATTATTATTATTATATTATTATTATTATATTATTATATTATTATTATTATTATTATATTATTATTATTATATTATTATATTATTATTATTATTATTATATTATTATTATTATATTATTATATTATTATTATTATTATATTATTACATTATTTTAAGCATTATCTTAAAGGGACATGAAAATGAAATATATATTTAATCATCTATCGATATCATGCAATGTTGTTGATTATTATTTTGTTAGATATATTACATTTGTAAACCTTTTATGGATATATCCTTTGATGGGTAGCATATTTATATAAACTATATAGCTGCAGAATGATGTCTACATATGGATGACTCATGTGATTGGCATTGTCTATCTGCATAATGAAATAACATATCAGTGTGATGTCCCTTTAAGATATTAAATGTCTATTTTTGTAATAGAATAATTAATTGAGTAATAATTCACATTAAATGTTGTTTTTAGTTATAGTAAAGATCCAATTAATAATATATTTTCTATTTCTATAATTAGTCATATGAATAAATAATGAGATATGAAGGTCAACGTTGATATAATTAAAACATTACAATGTTGAGGAACATGTTAACAATTTTTAGAAATAGACATAACAGATATATATATAGTTTAACTGGAATTTTTTAGTTAATTCTTTAATTAATATTTTAGTTGATTTTTAGTTGATTTTTAAGTTGGCTGTTTAAGTGCACTTTAGTTGAGTTGTTGCTTATATAAGCGCTGTTTTTCGCCACTCATTATATACACGTTTGGAACAATTCTGGAATAATAACACTTCTGGAATAATAATATGGTAACAATAAACCAGCCTCACTCCTCCACTGAAATTTACAGAGCCTCACATCTGCTGGCAATTTATAGAGCCCCACTGTGGGACTATTCAGGATCCCAACAATCTAGGACAGAGACTATTGAACACAGAGATCATTATTATTGTTTACCAGAGAGGGTCTGTCACATCACTGGTTCAACTCTAACACATAAAACAGACCAGTATTATTGTTTACTAGAGAGGGTCTGTCACACCACTGGTACAACTCTAACACATAAAACAGACCAGTATTATTGTTTACTAGAGAGGGTCTGTCACACCACTGGTACAACTCTAACACATAAAACAGACCAGTATTATTGTTTACTAGAGAGGGTCTGTCACATCACTGGTTCAACTCTAACACATACAACAGACCAGTATTATTGTTTACTAGAGAGGGTCTGTCACACCACTGGTACAACTCTAACACATACAACAGACCAGTATTATTGTTTACTAGAGAGGGTCTGTCACATCACTGGTACAACTCTAACACATAAAACAGACCAGTATTATTGTTTACTAGAGAGGGTCTGTCACATCACTGGTACAACTCTAACACATACAACAGACCAGTATTATTGTTTACTAGAGAGGGTCTGTCACACCACTGGTACAACTCTAACACATAAAACAGACCAGTATTATTGTTTTTAAGTGCTATTGTAATATTGTTTATTGTCTTATTTATGTACACATTTTAATGATACACAATGTACTGTTAGGGTGCATGGATCCATGCTAATCTTATTAGATTGTTTTTAGCAAAGTGTGTCTTTTATGTTTAATAAATTTGCACTCGCTTTTTAGTCGGTACAAGTGCAGTCTTTAACCTTAGCCTCCATAAGGTAGGTGCTCTGTACACATCCACATCTCACTAGGTTCCCTCTTTGGCAGCTAGGTGCCAGTTGTATAGAGCGATAGGCTCATTGCCTTAGTGCTAGGTTAACTTATTTGAAATGGATTAACAAAACCCCATACTATTATAAAATACAGATTTATAATTATCAGTGGATAAATCTGTTTGGTCAGATGTTGCCAAAGGAAATGATGTCACAATATCACAACTTCACACAATACAACAGTGACATCACACACTATTATACCTCAGCTGCAGCCAGTCAGCACAGTCATTTTCTGTGAGAGTGGACTACAGCTAACATGGCTTGTTTCTACTTGGCGATTTATATAATTCTTATTATATTCCAAACTGTCTTGGGGACACCTGTGAGCACCCCGCAAGGTAAAGTGTATATCCTTCCTCACTAATGAATTAAGTTTGTTATAGATAATCCCTTCCTGTAGGTTGTACTGTCTGATGTGTCTCCTCGCTACAGAGGGTTAATTAACTAATATGGGGGTCCATTACAATCCTTTAGCAAAATGTATATAATATTTTTATACAGAAAACCACCATTGAAGTCTGTTGGGACTTTTTTTAGATATATAATTTCATACATTTTTCTACACGATTGTGATTGATCTCATTATGTTTTATTGCTCTGTTTTATTGGCGTCACAGAAGTGGTTGCTATATTAAACATCTATACAGTTAATTCACTATAGAGTGTGCAATTAAATAGGCAAATATTACCAATATATATTTATATGGGGGGAGTAAAGAATGTGGATTGAAAAGTATTAGGTTTCAAAAAACAAAAATGATGCCATGATTATTCAAAAAGTTCATCAGGATGTCAATAATCTACAGTTTGGGAAACTTTATTTGTCCAGGGAAAATCATATAAGGTGTCAGCAGTATGATTTATCACAGCTCTCAAATCTTTGTGTCACACAGAATTAGAGCTAAGGGTTAACAGATAACAGAATGCTCATTAGGTATTTCTCGGATTATAAACTCACTACATCTTAAATATCTTAACGTCACCTTTATCTTACACTACTGGCTAAACAGACTGCAGATCATAATAGTTGTTTTATTATTATGTTGTGTTTATATTGTTCTTGAGGTGTCACAGACATATAAAAATAAATCAGGGATGTCACATAACTTGGCTACATCCTGTAGAATTAACTCTAACAGCATTATCTACTTGTGTACCAACTGATAAGGCATTTTTACAAAGACCCTTGCACATGTGCACTATTTACTGATATAGTTATGTAGGACATTAATTGTGTGAGGTCTTATAGTTAGAACTACAGCAAAAATAGTTCTTTTATTTTGTCTTTGTACATAGGGATGACCCAGGGACCGATGAATAGTGAGTCATACAAGACTGCATTAGCAAATGGTAAGCTACTAGTCAGCCTAATGATTTCTGTTTGCAGGCTGTATAGTTTAAATGCATTATTTATTAATTGTGTTAGTTTTAGAGAGTTTGGTAATAATTATAAAAAAAATCTGAATAACAAGCATTTATTTTATATACTAACTTTTATTGTCATTTGTTTACAGGATTTCTGGCTGGACTGAATAATTCAGGTAAGTGAATAAAAAAACTTTTATTGAAATAAAATTGTAGAATAACTCTCATACACATCTAGTTATGTGCCCTTTAAATTATACTACAGTTATATTAATATACTATCTGCTAGATAATACTGTAGTGACCCTTTAACTATTACTCCTGTCTGTCACTGCAGTCATTTACAGATTCTATATGATGTCATCATCACCTCACAAACAGCTTGATACATAGGTGTCATTTATTAACACAACACTTGTTAAACACATGGCCTGCTAAAGGTAGAAGATATAATGTGCCACGTTTATTTAATTGTACTTAATAATGATCTCAATACTGGTAAAGTCTATTGTATAAATAACACTGTTTTACCTGCTGTTTCTCTACAGTATACGCATTTGCTGCTGTGGGAGTCTTTGCCCTCATAATTATTATTATTGGAGGATGGGCGCTTAGGATGAGCATCCGGTAAGTTACAGGGAGCTGCCTCCCATAATAAACTCATCTATACTATTTAGCCGTACTGTTTATATATTTATATCAGTATATATAATACATCTGTGCAGCCCACTAAAGTCACAAGACAACAGAAATGCTGTGACATATTAAAGGGACATTACACTGCTGGGTGCAACTACACTTATGTATGTTGTTTGTCTATATACACACACAAACTAATCTTATATATATAGAAATATATTTTCCACTTTTACATTTTTATTTATTCAGCTTTAGTTTTTTTGTAAAACAAGTGAGCACCATCAGAGAGGCGGCTGGGCACAAATGTAACACACACTAAGTAGTTTTAGCTTCCTTCCCTGGTAGTTGTTTCACATTCTTTTTTCTTATGTTTATATTTATAGAATTGCTGCTTTTATAATCACAATTGATGTAAAAAGGTAAAATATTTTACTAATTTGTGATAATAAATGTAATTCTGTGACTCATATAGAAGCTAATTTACATAACAGGCCTTTCCTAGACCATTTTGGTGGGTATAAAATAACTCATCTGCGCTACAGATTCTGGGTAGAACAAGCTTTTCACTGTGTAATACTGATCACAGATCATGACAAGGCAGGTTCAGCCGAGCTGTAATCATGCCCACCTCACTGTTGCCTTACATTGGTATGAAGCTGAGGTGCTGCCATCTGCTGGTCATGAGGTTGTGCTACACCAGTGCCCCTCTATTAAATCATCAGTAACTTCAGTAATTATGTGCTGCATGTCACATGATTTACATACACATTAAATGCAGAGCTCTCAACTGTTCTGTGTTTTGTGGTACAGTCCTGGTGTGGAGTTCTGTGTTGTTATCTTTTACAATTATTTCCCTTTTATATAAACTCAACTGGTTAATGAATAAGTATGTTATGACAAAAATATCATTTTAATATTGTTTTTCCTGTTTTTAGAAAATCCAAACTTCCTGATGAGGAGCAACCAAACATCAGCCCCGTCATCAGGAAAGGTAACAGAACTTACATGCTGTTTATATGAGGGAAATGTAACTCATTAGTAAGGATGAAATATAGAAGGTTATAGGGGGAGACTGTATGGCACAAGACTAGGGGCTAGCACCATAGGCTAATTACAGGGATGCAATATGGGGCAATAGGAGGCAATAGGAGTAAGAATTGGGTATTATAAGCAGTTACAAATGGTAAAAATGAATGAAGCTGTAAGAAGTTGTATAGAATATAAGGAGGAATTAAAAGCTTTATGGGACAATAGGAGGAGGTATAAATAGGAATATTGTAGTGCAATGAGATAGAGTGAGAGCAATAGGAAGAGGGACAAACAGGAAATGCACCGAGCAATGCTAGAGTTAGAGAGAAAATCTATTTACATATAAAGTTACTGTAGCGGATCTAAGGGATCTATATTGTGGTGTCACAGTGATTAGATGCACTGAGCAATGCTAGAGTTAGAGAGAAAATCTATTTACATATAAAGTTACTGTAGCGGATCTAAGGGATCTATATTGTGGTGTCACAGTGATTAGATGCACTGAGCAATGCTAGAGTTAGAGAGAAAATCTATTTACATATAAAGTTACTGTAGCGGATCTATGGGATCTATATTGTGGTGTCACAGTGATTAGATGCACTGAGCAATGCTAGAGTTAGAGAGAAAATCTATTTGCATATAAAGTTACTGTAGCGGATCTAAGGGATCTATATTGTGGTGTCACAGTGATTAGATGCACCGAGCAATCCTAGAGTTAGAGAGAAAATCTATTTACATATAAAGTTACTGTAGCGGATCTAAGGGATCTATATTGTGGTGTCACAGTGATTAGATGCACTGAGCAATCCTAGAGTTAGAGAGAAAATCTATTTACATATAAAGTTACTGTAGCGGATCTAAGGGATCTATATTGTGGTGTCACAGTGATTAGATGCACCGAGCAATCCTAGAGTTAGAGAGAAAATCTATTTACATATAAAGTTACTGTAGCGGATCTAAGGGATCTATATTGTGGTGTCACAGTGAATTAGATGCACAGAGCAATCCTAGAGTTAGAGAGAAAATCTATTTACATATAAAGTTACTGTAGCGGATCTAAGGGATCTATATTGTGGTGTCACAGTGATTAGATGCACTGGAAATTGTAAGAACATTTAAGTTAGTATGAAACAGGACTTCTATAAAATGATAATAACCAATATATTGTGAGACTGTATATAATGTGCATGGTGTGTTATACAAGAATATGTCATTTAGTTTATTTTCATTTTAAAGCTTCTCTGAAAAAGGAGAAGAGGTTAAAAAAGAAAACAAAGAAGGAGAAAAGGGAGGTGGAACAGAAGGAGGAAGACGAGGAGGAAATGAAGGGAGAGAAGGAGGTGAAGGTGCAGAAGAAGAAGGATGAAAGATCAGGGGAAGGTGAGAAAAGACAACAGAAAACAAATATAATTCAAAGCAAAAATAAAAATAAAGCACCTGGGAAAGAGCAGGAAATAAAAAGAATAGTAGGAAATAGGAAACTGTGTAAAGGGGGTAAAATAAATAAGGAAATTAGTAAGACAAAAACAGTAAAAGGGTAAAAGAAAGAGAGAGGGTAGGTTAGAAGTTAGACTGAAGGTTGCTTTCGTTGAATGTAATATATAGGGATTATTTTGGGCCTTGGGGCAAGTTATAAATAAGTAAAAGTGCAACAAACATTAGATAGGGTGAATTGTGAAAGATAAATTTTGACAAGTGTCCCTTTGATAAAATCAGTTATGTAGAACAAATTTTAGTTACAACAGGAATAATCCTCACAATACTTAATGAATCACTCGGGATCCCCTCTTTTAATTTATAGTAAATAAAAAGTCTCACTATACACACAATGGAGAATAAATGATATAAACCTAACCCTAGCTAGGCAATTTATTCTCATTAGTGTTACACTATATTAATACAAAAGTAGGTAACACATTGTATATTTATATAGCAACAACCACAGTTAAGCTTTCACAAGTGAATTGTACTGGGCTGGTAGAACTCACAGATATAGATATTATATTGTTATCTGTATCACAGAATAAAATACAAGCCAGAATAAATGTGCTTTAATACTCGTTAATATTAAACATATCAATACCCCATGAAGGGATAAAAGGGACATACAGCAATAAAGTATCATTTATATAACATGAATAGGTGATATTATATATGCATAAATATGGGGAAATATATTCAATTGCTATTTATAGCCCTCCATAAGATACATAATGTTATGAGTAACATTTCCTAATGTATTTATGTTTGTTTATTTCAATAGTTCTGATTGAAACCAAAGATAAAGCAGTACAGACAGAGGGCACACAAGAAGTAAAATGGAAACTTTTGGAGTTTTGGATTAATAAAGACCTAGAAGTACAGAGACGGCGAGAGGAAGAACTAAGGGAGGAGGAGGAGTTCTTTAGCTGAAAGAACAACTGAAGCTACCAGAGCTACGTGTACCAGCCAGGGCTCTGCCTCTTCTGCCACTCCTGTGTGCCAATAAGTCCCGCCCCTGAGAAGCCATCTTGTATTGTCATCCTTCTTATCTCTACCTCTTATTAAGAATTCTCCATGGTTACTAATTAATAAAATTAGACCAAGTAAATTTAATGTGTCAAATGAACTTTCTTTTTTTTATCATTCTTTATTTTATGTTTTTAATACTTAAAATGGTACAGTTAATTTATTAGTGCACATAGGATAATTTCTCAGGCTCTCAAGCTTTGAGTGGACAGAATTCTATTTTTTGTATATTACAAGTTCATAAAATTTAAACCAAACACTATAATCAACAAACTTATCTAAATAAAAATGTCAAAAGGTGAAACATATTAAACTGATTTAAGTCCTTATACACTGTGAAGGTTTAATACAATTTAAATACAGAACGGGGGAATTTGTATACATACAGCTTAAGAATAGTCTACCAGGTGCAACCACTATGCATCATTAAGACTGTAGGAAAAAATGTAACAACAAAACAAAAGAATACTCTCTAGACAGAGAGAATTATAAAATGATATACATTCTATTAGCAACAAAAAATATTGTAGCTACTATATAAAAAAAGAATAAGAAACTAAGACAAGCCCTCACTGAACCCTTAAAGGCATTGGACTATAAACTACATGAATATTTCTATTCAATAAGCATATACCACTAATTAGCCATTGTGTGGTTACTCTGAACTTTATCATCATCAGGACTAAGGCACTTATTCTACCAACCAGCTCATTACAATTTTGCCATTTACATTATATTCTCTATCATCATGACTTCCAGAAAGTGATCCAAGGCAGATAGAGCTGACAAGCAAAGCAAGGGCCCTCAGGCCACAAATTCATAATATTAAAGATATTCTATGTCCTCTTTTAGACAGCTTGATCTCAAACTCACAAGAAGCACCTGATAATAATATTGAGGTTGGTGCTCCTCTGTAGCTGAAGGAAACAATCCTCTCACAAAGGCCATTAGCTTTTTGCCCACTTAGGAGGACTTTACCTTACTACTAACCCAGGTCAGCCAAATAATAAAAGATGGCTTCTCTGAAGTCCGCAGAGATTAAACAATCTGGGCGACAGAGTGGAGTATCTGGAGGAGGGAGCAAAGCACACAGATGTGGAAATAAAAGTTCTCACCAGACAACACATAGTTACTATCTCCTCTCTTCAGAATCACATAGAAGATCTTGATAATAAGGAGACAAAACCTTTGCATCCGCAGAATACCAGAAACAGTTGTATCAACCCACCTCCAAAGACTCTTCTCTAGTTTGATAGGCAGCCTTGCCAATAATGAGTTTAGCCATCTTCCAAAGACTCAGAAATTCCCAGGGATTTCATCCTGCAGTTTTCCAACTACAAAGACAAAGATAAAATCCTAGCGGCAGCAAGGAAAAAACACCTTATCCACTTTAAAGAGTCCTCTATCCAGATATATGCAGATATCAGCCTGCTCCCATTGAAAAAAAGGAAAACAGATTTCTCACAGTGGTGAAAAACTCTTACAGATGGAGATTTCCTTTCTGCCTAAGAGTAACCAGTGGATCAAAGTCTGCCATCTACATATCTCCAGAAGACCTGGACGATTTCTGCAAACAGCTGTATATAACCCTCCCTCTCTTCCTAATAGCCAAGATGGAGACATTGTGCTCTCACAACCATCTACCTTGAAACCCCAAAGACAGGAATGGACAAGGGTCAATAGGAAGAGAAACAAAAAAATACAGAGGGAGATATCCCAATCATCTCCTCCATCAGTTACTTGAGCGTCCCACGATCCTTTACAAAAGATCAGTGTGTGCCTTCAACACCATCTTACCTAGCATGGACTAACCTAAAAAAGGGACATATCTAGTGACTTTCACTCCTTAGCCTATCAAGTTAAAAAACACTTGCAGGGCATTTATTTTCTTAAAGGGAGCCCTTCCTTCTTCCACTGCTGCCTATGGAGTTAATAATAACTTTATCAACAACCAAGTAGGCTAGATAGGCCATAACTTGTATCAGTATAGTGTCCTAACAGAGTTAATGCCGCTATATTTCACCATAGTTATCAGTGTGTACCACTTCATATAGCATATTAAATTTAACTATGAAGCTGAACCTCTGTTTTGGCTCCTTGAGCCAAGTTGCAACCCCCTGTAACTTTAAATGTTAGAAATTGGAGTATCAGCTTTTTTTGTTCCCCCAACCCCTTTTAGCGTGTGTCCCAGACTAAACTTATCAACAGTTCTAAACTGGGAGCTTCTAAGTAACTTTTTAAAAGGTTTTATACTGGATGTTTATATATCTGTGCATATTCTTCTCTATAGTAGTATCTATTACATGTATTTATATGAAAATTGGTGTATACAGCCCCTTTAAGGGGTTGAACTAGCTTCGTAAGTGCAACAGTGACATCTGTTTTTACGAAAATAAATGTAAATGTTCCACAAATATCCAGTTTTACGAATATTCAGTATTTGTTTTAAATTAAACGAATACCATTTGAGGAAACTAATTTCCCTGAATACTCATTTTTAAAGATTCCGACTAATTACATTTTTCTGTACTGAACTTGTCTAGTTTAAACAGAATATTTCAAGAACTCTGTAGACTAAGCGCTGGTCCCATAAAGGATACAGTAGAACAGTGAGTAATAAGAATATGAACCAAGATAGGAAAAGGGAACTGAGAAAAATCTAGGTCAAAAGATTTTGATTGTTGAAATCTGTTTACTACAGTGATGCCATTGCCATTTATATCAGCCATAACCAATGGTAAATGAAGGAACCCTAAAGACACAACCATGGAGAAGTTATTGTAGTAAAGAGGAACAGAATCCATGGCTACATGACTATTGAAATATATGATCTGTATAATAGGAACTATAAAATACATTTTCCACCACAGATTAAAGTTCAGAACTATTGGAAGAGATGACAGAGACCAGAAATGAGCTATAGAAAAGAATCAATTCTAGAAACTGTATGAAATTGGGACATGACTGAAAAAGACAGAAACCTAACTACTGTTGACTGAATTCCAACACTTACAAAAGGCCTATCTGATTGATAGATGCAAACTTAAACAGCCTTCAGACTATCAATAACAAAAACCTGGTTATAGAATATGTCTGTTCAAAGAACTCTCAGCACACAAGAAGCTGAAATATTCTAGATACAAACTCATACCCAAAAGAAATGGGATTACTAAAAAAGTCTTACACCCCACGTAAAAATAGAGATATGGAGGCCTATTTATGAAATGTCTGTTGGACCTGATCTGACAGTGCGGATCAGGTCCGACAGACATCGCTGAAGCGGAGAGCAATACGCTCTCCATATTCAGCATTGCACCAGCAGCTCTTGTGAGCAGCTGGTGCAATGCTGCCCCCTGCAGACTCGCGGCTGATCGGCCGCCAGCAGGGGGATTTCTATCCACCTCATCAGAGCAGGCGGACAGGGTTATGGAGCATTGGTCTTTAGACCGCTGCTTCAGAACTGGTATTTCTGGCGAGCCTGCAGGATTGCCAGAAACACAGGCCCTCGAAGGGATAAGACATTGGCATCTTATCAAGCCGTCAACCACAAATACGCTGGAATTCCGCAGCGTATTTGTGGCGAGCCTGATTTGCCTTAGTTATCAAACCCTACAAACCGGCAAAAGTAGAATTTTGTGACGTAACATACGATCCACCGGACTCAGTCCGACACAGATCGATGCTTACGTCACTACAGATGTTCCGAACACAAGTTCGGCACAATCTGACTACTTTTGTAAGTTATCAAATATCTACCAGGTACGTTCGCCACTATTCCGGCCCAGCGTACCTGGTTTTCAATCCGCCTCCCTGGAGGCGGCAGATTCCATAGGAATCAATGGGAGTCGGAAAGCAGTGAAAGCTCATGTTCGCTGCTGCCCGATATCCCATTGATTCCTATGGGAATGTTTACACCTAACACCCTAACATGTACCCCGACTCTAAACACCCCTAATCTCCCCCCTACACCGCCGCCACCTACATTATACTTAATAACCCCTAATCTGCCATCCCTACACCGTCGCCACCTAAATAAAAGTTATTAACCCCTATCCCGCCACTCCCGGACCCCTCCGCAACTAAATAAACTTATTAACCCCTAAACCACCGCTCCCGGAGCCCACGCCACATACATTATACTTATTAACCCCTAATCTGCCACTCCCTACACCGCTGCCACCTACCTACATTTATTAACCCCTAATCTGCTGCCCCCAACGTCGCCGCCACTATATTAAATTTATTAACCCCTAAACCTAAGTCTAACCCTAACCCTAACACTCCCTAACTTAAATCTATTTTAAATAAATCTATATAAATATTACTATCATTAAATAAATTATTCCTATTTAAAACTAAATACTTACCTGTAAAATAAACCCTAAGATAGCTACAATATAACTAATAGTTACATTGTAGCTAGTTTAGGGTTTATTTTTATTTTACAGGCAACTTTGTATTTATTTTAACTAGGTAGAATAGTTATTTAATAGTTATTATCTATTTTATAACTTCGTAGTTAAAATAAATACAAATATACCTGTAAAATAAAACCTAACCTAAGTTACAATTACATCTAACACTACACTATCATTAAATAAATTCCCTAAACTAAATACAATTAAATACAATTAAAAAAACAAACATTAAATTACAGAAGATAATAAACAAATTACAAGATTTTTAAACTAATTACACCTAATCTAATCCCCCTAACAAAATACAAAATCCCCCCCAAAATAAAAAAAGCCCTACCCTACACTAAATTACAAATAGCCCTTAAAAGGGCCTTTTGCGGGGCATTGCCCCAAAGTAATCAGCTCTTTTACCTGTAAAAAAATTACAACCCCCCAACATTAAAACCCACCACCCACACAACCAACCCTACTCTAAAATCAACCCAATCCCCCCTTAAAAAACCTAACACTAACCCCTTGAAGATCACCCTACCTTGAGAAGTCTTCACCCAACCGGGCCGAAGTCCTCAACGAAGCCAGCAGAAGTGTTCCTCCAGGCGGGCAGAAGTGGTCCTCCAGACGGGCAGAAGTCTTCATCCAGGCGGCATCTTCTATCTTCATCCATCCGGTGCGGAACGGCTCCATCTTCAAGACATCCGACATGGAGCATCCTCTTCTGAAGTTCAATCAGCCAATAGGATTGAGCTTGCATTCTATTGGCTTATTGGATCAGTCAATATGATTGAACTTCAATCCTATTGGCTGATTGCATCAGCCAATAGGATATTTCCTACCTTAATTCTGATTGGCTGATAGAATTTTATCAGCCAATCGGAATTGAAGGGACGCCATCTTGGATGACGTCACTTAAAGGAAACTTCATTCTTCAGTCGCCGCCGTCAGAAGACGATGCTCCGCGTCTGGAGGACCACTTCTGCCGGCTTCGTTTAAGACCTCGGCCCGGTTGGGTGAAGACTTCTCCCGGTAAGGTGATTTTCAAGGGGTTAGTGTTAGGTTTTTTTAAGGGGGGGATTGGGTGGGTTTTAGAGTAGGGTTGGTTGTGTGGGTGGTGGTGGGTATTTGTACTTTTTTTTACAGGTAAAAGAGCTAATTACTTTGGGACAATGCCCCGCAAAAGGCCCTTTTAAGGGCTATTTGTAATTTAGTGTAGGGTAGGGCTTTTTTTTATTTCGGGGGGATTTATTTTGTTGTTTATATTAGTTGTAATTAGTTTAAAAATCTTGTAATTTGTTTTTATTTTCTGTAATTTAATGTTTGTTTGTTGTTTTTTAGATAAAAATGTTTAATTGTATTTAATTGTATTTAGTTTAGGGAATTTATTAAATTATAGTGTAGTGTTAGGTGTAATTGTAACTTAGGTTAGGTTTTATTTTACAGGTATATTTGTATTTATTTTAACTAGGAAGTTATTAAATAGTTAATAACTATTTAATAACTATTCTACCTAAAATAAATACAAAGTTGCCTGTAAAATAAAAATAAACCCTAAACTAGCTACAATGTAACTATTAGTTATATTGTAGCTATCTTAGGGTTTATTTCACAGGTAAGTATTTAGTTTTAAATAGGAATAATTTATTTAATGATAGCAATATGTATTTAGATTTATTTAAATTAGATTTGTTAGGGGGTGTTAGGGTTAGACTTAGGTTTAGGGGTTAATAAATTTAATATAGTGGCGGCGACGTTGGGGGCGGCAGATTAGGGGTTAATAAATGTAGGTAGGGGGCAGCAGGTTAGGGGTTAATAAGTATAATGTAGGTGACAGTGGGCTCCGGGAGCGATGGTTTAGGGGTTAATAAGTTTATTTAGTTGCGACGGGGTCTGGGAGCGGCGGTTTAGGGGTTAATAATTGTATTTAGTTGCGGCGGGGTCCAGGAGTGGTGGTTTAGGGGTTAATACATTTATTAGAGTTGTGGCGGGGTCCGGGAGCGGCAGTTTAGGGCTTAATACATTTATTAGAGTTGCTGCGGGGTCCGGAAGTGGCGGTTTAGGGGTTAATACATTTATTAGAGTTGCGGCGGGGTCCGGGAGTGGCGGTATAGTGAGTAAACAGTATAGTATAGTGTGGGTGTTTAGTGACAGGGTACCAAGAAAGCTGTAAAAAAGCCGAAGAACAGCGAGATCGATGACTGTTAGTTAACAATAGTCCACTGCTTATCGCACCGTACTTGGTGCGTGGCTTTTTGACAGCTTTTTTGCTAATTTTGGAGAACGTATTCAGGTCCGCGGCAGCGATGTTAGGCGATCTTAGGCGAGCGTATTGGTGCCGTTGAATGCAAGTCAGTTGACGCTTTGATAAATAGATGCCCAAGTCTCTTTGGCTAAAATGAGTGAATCTATTTGAAGGATAACCTACTCAGTGTTTGGCAAAATTAATTAATGTTCCCGTCCCAGTTAATGATACCCAAATGTTGAAACACTTGAAAGTGATGCAGCATAGCTGTAAAAAGCTGACTAGAAAATATTCCTGAACATCTATCTCTATGTAAAAAAGAAAGATATTTTACCAAAAAATGTCCTTAATATTCACATCCCATTGTGAAGGACTTTGAGCAGCAAATCAGTATATCTGTCCCGGGACAGGCAAGGTAGTGAGCCTCGTGCACACTCATGTTATTTCCCTATTCAGTTTAAAGGAACAGTCTACACCAGAATTTGTATTGTTTAAAAAGATAAACAATCCCTTTATTACCCATTCCTCAGTTTTGCATAACCAACACAGTTATATTAATATATGTTTTACTTCTGTGATTACCTTGTATCTAAGCCTCTGCAGACTGCCCCCTTATCTTAGTGCTATTGACAGACATGCAGTTTAGCCAATCAGTGCAGGCTCCTAAATAACTCCACGGGAGTGAGCACTTTGTTATCTATATGACACACATGAACTAGTACTGTCTAATTGTGAAAAACTCTCAAAATGCTCTGAGCTAAGAGGCAGTTTTCAACAGTTTAGAAATCAGTTTGAGTCTACCAATTTTAGATTTTTAAAAATACCACCAAGGGAACAGAGCAAATTTAATGATAAAAGTCAAATGGAAAGTTGTTTAAAATGTCATGCCCTATCTGAATCATGAAAGTTTTATTTTGACTAGACTGTCCCTTTAAAGACGTTTACTATGAAATCTCATGAGAGTTAAGTGAAATCTCATGAGATCACAGTAAAAGAGTTCATGACCTCAGCACTGCTGATGCTGATTGGCTGCTGTTCATTTCTTCATTTTTTATTTTTTTTACCTGCAGCTGGGAGCAGCTGAGTATAACTTTTTACTCAGAACTTACTCTGCTGAGCTGAGGAGATTGTGACGTAAATATCTTTTTTACATAGAGATGCTCAGGTGATATTTGCCTGTCAGCTTTTTACAGTTATACTGCATCAGTTTAATGTCCCTTTAATTATGAAAAAGGCAAAACAGAAAAAAAGGAAATCATACCAAGATAAGTGCACGGCTAGCATAAACACTGAAGAGGCTACTAAAGCTGACTTGCCCAAGAAAACCAGATAAATCAGAAAAGGGAACTAGCAAGATGAATGAACAACCTATAAGCAGTTGTACCCTATGGAATATATTCCAGACATTGCAACTCTCCCTGAAGTTCAGGGAGCCTCTCTCATTGTAATAGAGGCTCCCTGACAACCGCAAATGAAATGCAATCTCCCTGAAACTACAAGTACCATGATCCAACGTGGCCCAAATCCGGAAACACTGTTTCTTTAAGGAATGCCTTTAATTGCGGTGATGTGCTTGGATGCTATGGAACCCTCAAAGCATGCGTCAGTAACCAAAAAGCCCCCACTGATTTAATAAAATAAAACACAAATACTAACTTATTTATTGCGCTTATTTAAACTTTGTATTCTAAAATATTTGAGCATTAAACAAGCGTACGATCACTGGAAAATAGGTTTGTTGTATGTGGTTGTGCAATAAAGCGACTTTTTTAATGTGACTTTAGTTGGAAGCTACTTTAATGATAAGTCTCTATCTTATTTAGGGTTTCCAGGTGTCCAGTATATAACCGGGGGGGGGGGGGGGTACAGTACACAGCACCGTAGCCGGTGAAGCCACCTCCCTGAAATTAGTTTCTGCAGGTTGGGATGTCTGATATTCCCAATAACAGATGTTATATTATATTTATATTTTTTGGCCCACATAAAAATAAAAAAAGGATAAAGGGGAGAGCATATAACTTATATATCCTTGTAAATAGTACTGAAAAGTGACAAAACAAAAAAAATATTTTTATCAGAAACTGTTTATAGAAGTTTAACACTTTATTTTAATGTATTTTGTTGTGTTTCATGCACATTTTATTTAACTCTTACACTTTGTGCAAGATGTTCAGTCGCACTAACCCAACGAGTGAACCCTGCGCTAAAAATAGAGTGCCCCTTATAATCTAGCCCTATTTTTGGGAAGAAAAATATCATTTATCTTTCATTTTTGATAATATCCTTGGTTAGGAACCGTATCCGAAAGTGAGCGATATTTGGCTCTTTTCGGAGTCAGATTGATTCTTGTGCCAGTTCACCGTGTAAAGATCATGGTAGATCCAGATCTTAATGTGGTGATCTTGCACCAGAATCAATCCGGCTTACTGGATCCAAACGAGGGATCTGAATGCACAAGCCTACTGGATACCCTCTTTCTGCTGTCTCCTCCCCTGCAACCCCAAAACACACAGAAGAAAATGAATTTTTATGATACTGTGTATATATATATAAAGCACACTATTTATATGGGGAGAGGATACAATATTTATTTCTTAAACTTTTTAATTGTTACTTAGGTGCAGACCCTGTGAAGCAAATATCTAAACTTACAAAACAGAAAGAAACAAAGGTGAGCACTATCGTGCCCCCTACAAAAGCCAGAACATCGTAATGATATCTCTAATGCAAAAGAGGGAACTATAAATAGTAACATAGCTCTACATTTTAAATTATGCCATAACTGCTCTACAGATGACCTTAAAGTAATAGGGATTGAAAGATGCTCCCTGTATGGTAGAGGTGGTGACATTGATAACCTGCTACTTAGAAAGGAGGTAGCATGGATTTATAGGTTAAAAACTTTGTCACCAAAGGGATTAAATGAAAAATTAGATTTTGCCCCTTTTTTGTGAATCTGATATCTTGACACTATGGGGGGTAGTTATCAAGCCGTCAACCTCAAATACGCTGGAATTCCGCAGCGTATTTGTGGCGAGGCTGATTCGCCTTAGTTATCAAAGGCTCGAGACCGGCAAAAGTAGAATTTTGTGACGTAAACTTCGATCCGCCGGACTCAGTCCGACACAGATCGATTCTTACGTCACTCCAGATGTTCCGCACACAAGTGCGGCACAATCTCACTACTTTTGCTAGTTATCAAATGACTAGCAGGTACGCTCGGCACTTTTACGGCCCAGTGTACCTGGTTTTCAAACCGCCACCCCTGGAGGCGGCGGATCCCATAGGAATCAATGGGAGTCTGACCATAGCGAAAGTACAAGTTCGCTGCTGACAGACATCCCATTGATTTCTATGGGAGCTGTCTGCACCTAACACCCTAATCTGTCCCCCCTACACCGCCGCAACTAAATAAAGTTATTACCCCCTAAACCGCCGCTCCCGGAGCCCACCGCAACTATAATAAATGTATTAACCCCTAAACCGCCGCTCCCTGAACCCGCCGCAACCTATATTAAATTTATTAACCCCTATCCTGCCCCCCCTACACCGTCACCACCTATATTAAATTTATTAACCCCTATCCTGCCCCCCACTACACCGCCGCCACTGTAATAAAATTATTAACCCCTAAACCTAAGTCTAACACTAACCCTAACACCCCCCTAACTTAAATATTAATTAAATAAATCTAAATAATATTACTCTTATTAACTAAATTAATCCTATTTAAAACTAAATACTTACCTTTAAAATAAACCCTAATATAGCTACAATATAAATAATAATTATATTGTAGCTATCTTAGGATTTATTTTTATTTTACAGGCAACTTTCAATTTATTTTAACTAGGTACAATAGCTATTAAATAGTTATTAACTATTTAATAGCTTACCTAGCTAAAATAAAGAGAAATTAACCTGTAAAATAAAAACTAACCTAAGTTACAATTACACCTAACACTACACTATACTTAAATAAATTATTCCTATTTAAAACTAAATACTTACCTGTAAAATAAACCCTAAGATAGCTACAATATAATTAATAATTACATTGTAGCTATCTTAGGATTTATATTTATTTTACAGGTAACTTTGTATTTATTTTAGCTAGTTAGAATAGTTATTAAATAGTTATTAACTATTTAATAACCACCTAGCTAAAAGAAATACAAAATTACCTGTAAAATAAATCCTAACCTAAGTTACAATTAAACCTAATACTACACTATCATTAAATTAATTAAATAAACTACCTACAAATAACTACAATTAAATACAATTACATAAACTAACTAAAGTACAAAAAATAAAAAAGCTATGTTACAAAAAATAAAAAAATAAGTTACAAACATTTTAAAAATATTACAACAATTTAAAGATACTTACACCTAATCTAAGCCCCCTAATAAAATAACAAAGCCCCCCAAAATAAAAAAATGCCCTACCCTATTCTAAATTAAAAAAGTTCAAAGCTCTTTAACCTTACCAGCCCTTAAAAGGACCTTTTGCGGGGCATGCCCCAAAGAATTCAGCTCTTTTGCCTGTAAAAGAAAAATACAACCCCCCCCAACATTAAAACCCACCACCCACATACCCCTAATCTAACCCAAACCCCCCTTACAAAAACCTAACACTAATCCCCTGAAGATCATCCTACCTTGAGTCGTCTTCACTCAGCCGAGCAGCGATGGAACCGAAGTGGACATCCGGAGCAGAAGAAGTTAATCCTCCAAGCGGCGCTGAAGAAATCTTCCATCCGATGAAGTCATCATCCAGGCGGCGCTGAAGAAGTCTTCGATCCGGGCGATGTCATCTTCTGCTATTCTATCAGCCAATTGGAATTAAGGTAGGAAAAATCTGATTGGCTGATGGAATCAGCCAATCAGATTCAAGTTCAATCCGATTGGCTGATCCAATCAGCCAATCAGATTGAGCTTGCATTCTATTGGCTGATCGGAACAGCCAATAGAATGCTAGCTCAATCTGATTGGCTGATTGGATCAGCCAATCGGATTGAACTTGAATCTGATTGGCTGATTCCATCAGCCAATCAGATTTTTCCTACCTTAATTCCGATTGGCTGATAGAATCCTATCAGCCAATCGGAATTGAGGGGACGCCATCTTGGATGACGTCCCTTAAAGGAGCCTTTATTTGTCTCTAGTCCGTCGGTGAAGAAGGATGTTCCGCGTCGGCGGGAGGAAGATTCAAGACCCGGCTTGGAATATGACATCGCTCGGATAGAAGACCTTTTCAGCGCCTCTTGGAAGATGACATCGCCCGGATCGAAGACTTCTTCAGCGCCGCCTGGATGATGACTTCATCGGATGGAAGATTTCTTCAGCGCCGCTTGGAGGATTAACTTCTGCCGCTCCGGATGTCCACTTCGGTTCCATCGCTGCTCGGCTGAGTGAAGATGACTCAAGGTAGGATGATCTTCAGGGGATTAGTGTTAGGTTTTTGTAAGGGGGGTTTGGGTTAGATTAGGGGTATGTGGGTGGTGGGTTTTAATGTTGGGGGGGGTTGTATTTTTCTTTTACAGGCAAAAGAGCAGTTTTCTTTGGGGCAAGCCCCACAAATGGCCCTTTTAAGGGCTGGTAAGGTAAAAGAGCTTTGAACTTTATTTAATTTAGAATAGGGTAGGGCATTTTTTTATTTTGGGGGAGTTTGTTATTTTATTAGGGGGCTTAGATTAGGTGTAAGTAGCTTAAAATTGTTGTAATATTTTTAAAATGTTTGTAACTTATTTTTTTATTTTGTGTAACAGCTTTTTTTATTTTTTGTACTTTAGTTAGTTTATGTAATTGTATTTAATTGTAGTTATTTGTAGGTAGTTTATTTAATTAATTTAATGATAGTGTAGTGTTAGGTTTAATTGTAACTTAGGTTAGGATTTATTTTACAGGTAATTTTGTATTTCTTTTAGCTAGGTAGTTATTAAATAGTTAATAACTATTTAATAACTATTCTAACTAGCTAAAATAAATACAAAGTTACCTGTAAAATAAATATAAATCCTAAGATAGCTACAATGTAATTATTAATTATATTGTAGCTATCTTAGGGTTTATTTTACAGGTAAGTATTTAGTTTTAAATAGGAATAATTTATTTAAGTATAGTGTAGTGTTAGGTGTAATTGTAACTTAGGTTAGTTTTGATTTTACAGGTACATTTCTCTTTATTTTAGCTAGGTAAGCTATTAAATAGTTAATAACTATTTAATAGCTATTGTACCTAGTTAAAATAAATTGAAAGTTGCCTGTAAAATAAAAATAAATCCTAAGATAGCTACAATATAATTATTATTTATATTGTAGCTATATTAGGGTTTATTTTAAAGGTAAGTATTTAGTTTTAAATAGGATTAACTTAGTTAATAAGAGTAATATTATTTAGATTTATTTAATTAATATTTAAGTTAGGGGGGCATTAGGGTTAGGGTTAGACTTAGGTTTAGGGGTTAATAATTTTATTACAGTGGCGGCGGTGTAGTGGGGGGCAGGATAGGGGTTAATTAATTTATTATAGGTGACGACGGTGTAGGGGGGGCAGTTAATAAATGTAATATAGGTTGTGGCGGGTTCAGGGAGCGGCGGTTTAGGGGTTAAACTATTTATTTAGTTGCGGCGAGGTGCGGGATCAGCAGGATAGGGGTTAATAATTTTATTATAGAGGGCGACAGTATAGGGGGGGCAGGATAGGGGTTAATAGGTATAATGTAGGTGGCAGCGGTGTCAGGGAGCGGCGGTTTAGGGGTTAATACATTTATCAGAGTTGCGGCAGGGTCTAGGAGCAGCGGTTTAGGGGTTAATACATTTATAAGAGTTTCGGTGGGGTCTAGGAGCGGCGGTTTAGGGGTTAGTAACTTTATTGAGTTGCGGGAGGCTCCGGGGGCGCTGGTATAGGGATAGAACAGTGTAGTTTAGTGTGGGTGCTTAGTGACAGGCTAGCAATAAAGCTGGGAAAAAGCCGAAGAGCAGCGAGATCGGATGAGTGATAACTCTCACAGTCCGCTGCCCATCGCCCCGCGGCTTTTTGACAGCTTTATTTGATAACTTAGGCGAACGTATTCAAGGTCCGCGGCGGAGAAGGTAGGAGAGCTTAGGCGGGCGTATTGGGCCGGCGAAGACAGAAAAGTAGACGGCTTGATAACTACCCCCCTATATATATTCTATTTGGGTTATTTATAACTGATGTATTATCACTTTAATTATGTCTCTCTTTCTGACTCTCATTTTGCGCCCACTGGTCTAATGAGTAATTTGTGCAAATTAATTCTGCTTTAATGCTAAACAAGCAAAAGTAGCTAAACGTATTATTACTTGGCAATTTGGTTTATTATATTGTCGCTGCAACCGTAATGAAACGTATATATAATATATTGATACTAAATAAGTTTCTTTATGATTGCCACTACAATCACACTAACAGTATTTCACCAATCCGAAACACGGGCTGTGTTTAAAAGGACCACATATGGAGTTCAATGGTATATGCCATGAGGAAGCCCCTATAACGTTTGGTCACGTGGGGGGTGAAACGGCCGTTGGCGTGTGACGTCATTTCTCACAGCTGAGAACCGGATCCTTGGTTTACTCGATGCACGCTGCAAACAAAGCTAACAGCCATGGAAGAAAGACAAGTCTTGTTTCCGGATAAAACTGCTCCTAAGGATCTTAAAGAAGGAGGGCTTCTAATACTAACAAGTCTCTGTAATGTATAAACGGACTTACGAGTTCATGCATTCTATAATGAAATGTACTTTCTAAGGAAAACGAGTGGTAAAGAACACTATGCACTGCAGTTCTAATAGTGCTGGATTGAAACTGAAACGTCATTTAAAAACTGCATAAGCAATATATCTGAAATGGTCTATTTGTTTGCTATGACAATGTGTGTTCTTATATGTGGCTGTTACTACGCACTTATTATAATTTGAACATAGATCCCTATATGTTTCCACGGTAGTGTATACCTTTTTGGGAAATTGGTGCTACCCTCTGGTTGGGGAGTTGTTCATTGTATTTAGTGCGTAAAATACAATATTACTTTAAAATACAGTGTTATGAAGAAATTGGCATAGATCCTCAGGTGATTTTTTTAACTCATGATAACAGATTTCCAATTTTTATTGGGTTATCCTCTGAGAGAGGTGTTGCCATTTAACTAATTACTGTGTTATGCATTATTTTGCATAGATCCCCAATATTATCCATGGTAGCAGATTCCTGTGGGCTACAGGGCTACCCTCTGGTAGGGGTGTTGCAATTAAGCATATAAAATAAAGAAAGTGCTTGTATCGAGTTAACTTTAAGTGAGCTGGCCAGCTTTTTTATTTATTTAATACATTTTATTTAAGATGTATCAAATTATTTGCACAAAATAAATGAATTGGAATTTGATGTGTGTGTGGTTTCGCTTAGGGGACCCAGCTGTTGTATACCTTACACCGGAACCGGGATTACCTGACTATAATAAATTCAAAAACTTTTTTCAAAATGTGTCATTGACTAAGTTATTTTGTATAATATTTGGAGTGCTGAAATCCCTGGCTTTTGTAGGGGGCACGATAGTGCTCTCCTTTGTTTCTTTCTGTTTTGTAAGTTTAGATATATATATATATATATATATATATATATATATATATATGTGTGTGTGTGTAAATTTAGTTATATATAATTACATACAGTAGTTATGTCAAACAGTCAGTTATATACCATATCCCTTTAAAACACTTTTTAATACATTTATTTCAATAGCAAACATATACTTTATATTTAATATATATGAAGATGTGTTTTATACTTTTATTCTAGCCCTGACACTTTACATTAGGGCTAAAGTCTCACAAATTTTTGAGCTCAAGCCTACCAAATAAGTTACAATTTGTAATATGAGGGATGTTTATCAGGGTCTTTCTATACATTGGAAGTATATGGTACGCTAAAGAGATTTTGGCCATGATAAACATGGTAATTATTTTTTACTGTGGACTTGTAATACCAGATTACAAGCTAGTCTTAGCGTGGGCCTGCAATATTGATATAGCTCACCCTGAGCTATCAGTGGGTCATTGTTATTTCTGTTTTTTCCCTGGAGCTGCAAAACCTAGTGTAGAGGACCGCATGTAGCCGTTAGGCCGCCAGTTAGCCAGTACTAAACACTGCTGTAGCCAAGGATTTTGCCAAATATGGGTTGTGTTATACTAGTCTCTCTAATTTGTAAATTATATAAATACCAAATGGAAGGACAGCAGACTAGAAATGCTAACTTGCTGCTGAGAAGCCAAGAACTGCATTTGCTATGGGGATGTGAAATAAGCGTCCATAAGATCTAGTCACAGAAGATATATATCCTGTGTTATTAGATTGATTAGAAACAGAAGAGACATAGAGGCCTACTTATCAAAGCGTCAACTGAAAATACGATTGAATTCCGCGTTGTAGTTGTCGCGAGATTGATGCACCTTAGTTATCAAAGCATCCATTTTGGAATATTAGAATTTTGTAACGTAACATACGATTCGCCGTTTTCAATTCGACGCAGATTGATGCGAATAGAAAACCCGTATAATTTAAGCACAATTCTGTGTATTCGCCCTCCCATTCAACACAATTTGAAGCTATCAGGAAGTTATCAAAAAATGAACAAGTACGCTTGCGTCTTATCCGACGCAGCATAGCTAGTTTTCAATCCGCCACCCTTGAGAATGAAAACAGTGCCAAGAAATTAAATAGATTGGAAATTGAAAATGAAAATCACACAAAGGATAGCAAGAGTGCCAAGAAATTACATAGACTGGAAATTGAAAATCAAAATCACACAAAGGATATGAAGAGAATGAAAACAGTGCCAAGAAATTAAATAGATTGGAAATTGAAAATCTAAATCATACAAAGGATAGCAAGAGAATTAAAACAGTTCCAAGAAATTAAATAGATTGGAAATTGAAAATCTAAATCATACAAAGCATAGCAAGAGAATGAAAACAGTGCCAATAAATTAAATAGATTGGAAATTGAAAATCAAAATCACAGAAAGGATAGCAAGAGAATTAAAACAGTGCCAAGAATTTAAATAGATTGGAAATTGAAAATCAAAATCACAGAAAGGATAGCAAGAGAATGAAAACAGTGCCAAGAAATTAAATAGATTGGAAATTGAAAATCAAAATCACAGAAAGGATAGCAAGAGAATTAAAACAGTGCCAAGAATTTAAATAGAATCAATTAATTATGCACAACACCTGCGTATATATATATATATATATATATATAGGGATGAACTCTGAACTCTGATTTTCTGTTTGTATGGCAGCGTCGTGGAGGCTTAAAAGGTCAGTCATTCATATTAGTTCTCAAAATCATTATTGTCACTGTTTTCATTCTGTTGCTATGCTTTTTTGGAAGTAGAATGTCATTTTAAAGTTATTTATATGTATTTTGCTCAAGTTCATGGCACTGTTTTACTTTGCGCTTGCAAAGTACATTAAAATGAATTTAAAATGGCATTAGAAATCACATAAAGGATATAAAAATATATTTCATATAATGTTTGACATTGCATTATTTTTTGTGACTTCGGTTTGCAAATGTTAATACACCACATAGTTCTTTAATATGTTATCTCAAAAACACAGTAATATATGAACGTTTTAATCTCCACAATGCTGCCATAAAAACACTGACAATCTGAAATAACCTTTAAACTATAGCTAAATACTTTGGTTTGCAAATGTTGATACACCACATTGTTCTTTAATATGTTATCTCAAAAATACATTAATCACTGACCATTTTAATCTCCACAATGTTGCCATACAAACACTAGAAATCTGATAGACTTTAAAATTTAGCTAAATACTCATGTGATTTTCATAATTAATAAATGGCTAGATTACGAGTTTTGCGTTATGAGGGGTGACATTATTGTCACCGCTCACTTACCTACAGCGCTGGTATTACAGGTTTTCAGAAACCCGGCGTTATTAGGCAAGAAGTGAGCGTAGAGCAAAATTGTGCTCCATACCGCACTCCAATACCAGCGCTGCTTAAGTCAGAGGTGAGCTGGTTTTACGTGCTTGTGCACGATTTCCCCATAAACATCAATGGGGAGAGCCGGCTGAAAAAAAGCCTAACACCTGCAAAAAAGCAGCGTAAAGTTCCATAAAGCAGCCCCATTGATTCCTATGGGGAAACTAAATTTATGTTTACACCTAACACCCTAACATGAACCCCGAGTCTTAACACCCTTAATCTTACACTTATTAACCCCTAATCTGCCACTCCGGACATCGCCGACACTATAATAAACTTATTAACCCCTAAACCGCCGCACTCCCGCATCCCAAACACTAGTTAAATATTATTAACCCCAAATCTGCCACCCCTAACGTCGCCGCCACTTGCATTACTGTTATTAACCCCTAATCTGCCGTCCCCAACGTTGCCGCCACTATACTAAAGTTATAAACCCCTAAACCTAAGTCTAACCCTAAAACCCCCTAACTTAAATATAATTAAAAGAAATCTAAATTAAAATTCCTATCATTACCTAAATAATTCCTATTTAAAACTAAATACTTACCTATAAAATAAACCCTAAACTAGCTACAATATAACTAATAGTTACATTGTAGCTAGCTTAGGGTTTATTTTTATTTTACAGGCAAGTTTGTATTTATTTTAACTAGGTAGACTAATTAGTAAATAGTTATTAACTATTTACCAACTACCTAGCTAAAATAAATACAAATTTACCTGTAAAATAAAACCTAACCTGAGTTACACTAACATCTAACCTTACACTACAATTAAATAAATTACCTAAATTAAATACAATTACCCAAATTACAAAAAAATCCCCACTATATTACACAAAATAAAAAAAGAAATTATCAGATATTTAAACTAATTACACCTAATCTAATAGCCCTATCAAAATAAAAAAGCCCCCCCAAAATAAAAAAAACCCTAGCCTAAACTTACTTTACCTTACTAGGGCCTTTTGCAGGTAAAAAAGCTGATTTCTTTGGGGCAATGCCCCAAAAAAGGCCCTTTAAGAGCTATTGGTAGTTTAGTTTAGGATAGGTTTTTTTTATTTTGGGGGGGCTTTTTTTATTTTGATAGGGCTATTAATTAGGTGTAATTAGTTTAAATATCTGATAATTTATTTTTTATTTTGTGTAATTTAGTGGGGTTTTTTTTGTAATTTAGAATTGTATTTAATTTATGTAATTTATTTAATTGTAGTGTAAGGTTAGGTGTTAGTGTAAGACAGGTTATTTTACAGGTAAATTTGTATTTATTTTAGCTAGATAGCTAGTAAATAGTTAATTACTATTTACTAACTATTCTACCTAGTTAAAATAAATACAAATTTACCTGTGAAATAAAAATAAAACCTAAGCTAGATACAATGTAACTATTAGTTATATTGTAGCTAGCTTAGGGTTTTTATTTTATAGGTAAGTATTTAGTTTTAAATAGGAATTATTTAGTTTTTAATAGTAGGTTTTA